>NW_009736759.1:37871-54327 GCF_000703405.1 Apaloderma vittatum | reverse complement strand
CGTGACAGCCGGGGCTGGAGGGAGAGAGGCCTGCGGGGTCACACGCTCTTCTCGCAGCCCTGGCGAAGGCGAAGGCTGCGGTGCGATGTAGGAACTAACGCCTGGGTGGGTTGCAGTCGTAGGCCGGCAGTAACCGAATTCTCGACATCACAGCAGCTGCGTTAGAAATCAAGTTGCTGTATAAGCTGTGTTTGTGGTTTTTTTTCTGTACAGCCTGCTTCCAGGGTTCAGGAAACAGCCTATTATCTAACAAGTGTCATAAAGATTAAGGTTTGGGCTACCTTGCAAAGAATGACCCAGCTGCCATAGGCAGGGACTCTATTATTGCAAAATGTTGCCAGCCCTCCTCAGCTGATGTGGGACCCTGGATGAAATAGGTTTCTCCATTTGCATTCACTTAAAAAGCAGAAAACTAGGATCCTTCCTTTGTGCTCATCCCCGATTTTTTTCATCTTCACTCTTCTAGTCCACAGGAATTACATATTTTGAACATGTTAGAATGTGAGTAATGTTTTTTAACTTTCTGAGGTGAGTGATGAACTGACTCTCAAACCTATAAATACTCCCCAGCAGAACAATACTCCTCAGTTCCTGTCACTAGGTCTTACTGAATAGTGTTGTAAAGCTTCTTGATGGCTATGTGGGTGTATAGATGAAAAGAGAGGGAATGGAGATAAACTAGTAGTGACATTATGTAATGTCATATACTCTAAACCTCTTCCTGCCTGAATATAATTTTGAAATGTAGCTTTTGATGTGGTTAAAGGAAATACCCCTCCTGTTGAATCTTCAAGTACATCTTGAACGTTTTTTTGGTGTAATGTGCGGAAGGATTGCATTTAAGTATGAAGATGACTGGTAAGTGAGGTTTTCTTAGAAATGGTAAAGGCTAGGCTATCATTAAGAAGTTCCGGTGACACACAAGAGTCTTGTTCCCTCAGCTGGAGCAACTGGAGATAAATGTGTGCATCTCAGTGCTTTTAACAAGACCTTTTTTCGTAATGGCAGCTGCCCTAGTCATACCTGTGGAATAGCAAGTCTTTTTAGCAGAAACACTATGCTGTAAAATATGTGAGTCTGGTTTTGACTTCACTGTCTGCATTTGAAAAAGTTAAAAATTCTTTGGGACATGTTAAATGTCTCCGTGATAAATACACAGCAATGCTTTTTAAAACATGAGAAAGAGGCTTAGAGCAAAATAAGAAAGCATCTCCAAAATATATGAGGATTGGCAGCTACCGTGAGGGAGAAAAATTCATAAAAATATGGGAAGCAGGAAAAGCACAGCAGGAACTCCTTTGCTGTGAAAATATGCAGTATGTGTAACTTCCTAAATGTGTCCTGTGGCTTTAGTTCCATGCTATGAAACCTATGAGGTTAATAAATTACAAGTGTTAAAGCATATAGCTGCCAACACCACCTCATTGAGCAGCAAAAGGGAACTGAGACTCTGGATTTGGTGCTATTTGACATAATGAGAAACTATGAACAGTTATGATCAGTAGCATAAAGATGTAGTTTTCTGTTTTTTAATATATAAATTGACATCATTAATTTAAAGAGTTGCCTTCTGCAAAAAGCAGGTCCCATCCAGATGAAGTCATATGAAACTCTCCTGGATTTAGAACAGACTAAAATTGTGGATTATTTGCTTCCTAATGCCTAGTTGTTGATATTTTTCTCACCAGAACAATTCATTAATATTAAATGTCATATCCCAACTATCTTTACCAAATCTTAATATCTATAGTTTGGTTTAGCATTTCATGGTTTGGACAAGATGGAAAAGTATTTTCTCTCCTACCATTTTAAAATGCCATAGTTTCCTGAAGTTCATAGTTCACATTGCTTGTGTGACCTTCAAAATACAGACCACTTGTGTGCTTTGCATTTGGTAGAAACTAAGTAGTTTATATATATAATTTTGTTGTTAAGACATTTTAAATGGCAGTACTAAGTCAGGTTTTGGAAGTGGTTTCATGTGTGAGAATAAGAAGTTTTCCACAGTGGGCCTCAGGGTATGTTTCCTTATCACAGGAATGTTTTATTATCATTCAGTTCAGCCTTCAACAATTCAAGTTTTTTCTATGTTGCCTTAGTCAGTTTTTATTAAAAAAACAGAGTCAATGCCTGTGATAATCAAAATTCTGTTGAAAATCTTAGTATAGGTCTGTATTTAAAATGTAAATCTTCAAAAATGGGATTGTTATCATATGTGTTTATATTCTCTGATAGACAACCTTGTGTCCTGCAATTTTTTCTTCAGCAGATTTGCCGTCTATCAGTGATGTGGTTGGCTATAGACATAATCCTATTTCAATGCCTACTCGGTAACCTTGGCCTTGAAGAATGTTTTTTCTCTGCTGTAAGCTGTACTTGTTATCTCCCAGTAGCTGGGTCAGAGCTGTTATTTTGTCCAGTGCAGGCAGGAACACTGAGCAGCTGAGTAATTCTTCCTTGTACCATCTTCACCACTTTGACTATAATTTCAGTAATTTCCGAAGATGGAAGGAAGACCAAGATTATGTATAGTTACACTGAAACCTGAAGAACAAGAGTCTTTCTTCATCCTATCCAGGCAGCACGTGGAGAGAGTTTAATTATTTACATGCCAAGTTTGAATATGGAACCTTTGGGGAAGCATAAGTCCAAAATCCTTCAGTCTTGACACTAGACACTGCTCAGTAAGCAAGGGCAGAGGTTAATTCTGGTTTTACTGCTCAGGAGCTCCACATTCATTGCTGTCTGGCAGCTCACTGTTCATGCTGGAGAGAGGCTCACTTTGTGAAATGCTTTCCTTTCTGTGCTCTGTACATTAACATGCTTGTTAGCTATTAGTAGTTCAGGAATTAGTAAATGGAGAAAAAAGGAGAGCAAGTGTGTGACGTTAGATACACGTATAGCCATTATTTATGGTCGTTATTTTTGTTACTTCTATTACTGTGCAGAAATGCTGAAATCTCCCAGGCAGTGTTTGGGTCTGAGTGGCTCAGAAGGGCTCAGTGTTCAGCTGACAGCATGAGGCAGGCTCTGGCCCGAATCTGCTGTTACCATCTCAGTAGACACCAAGAGACTCCCTCTTGCCCTCCCTCTTCCACAGTGTGTCTGCCTATGGAAGGGAGATGCCTCAGCAAGGAGAAGATCGGCTTCCTCTGCACTGTTTGATAGCTGTAAAGGATGTTAAAGGAGAATGATGCTTTTTCTGTATCCTAGGGTTTCCCATCAGGATGCAATGTGAGGTATGAATACAGGCTGGCTAGGGAAGGGAGCAGTACTAAGGGCCTGACTCTGCAGTTAGTGCTGCTCGATGGGAGACACCCCCAGCCTGGATCAGCTGCTGCGATGGGTCACTGCCCGCCTGTACCTGCGCTGTATCCAACACCGCGTACATTCACCACGTTGCATTGAACATGGTAGGGGGTGACTTCGCAGAGCATCATTGAGTCTAATGGGCCGGTTGTCGCTTTGGCTTCCATGAATAAGGCTGAGGGGGCCAGAGGGTATCCCAGTCTGCTTGGATGTGTGTTTGCTGGAACGCTCACTCTGAAATAATGTTAGGAATGTGTCTTTTCTTAGACCAACTAGTACCTCTGGAAGAACTAGCAACCTTCCTGAATAGCTGAGTAATACCCGTCCGTGTGGACTGAGAGAAGGTCTAAAGGCTGTTGTGCATTTCTGAGTATTAAGCAGTGTGTATCTTCAGCAGTGCATTAGAAAAGCAGGTGGCTGGGCTCTCAGGCTTATGTACTCAATGGCCATTGGAGTGGCCTCACTATGTTTGCTAGGATACCATGGATTTTTCACTGTGATATTTATTTTATAACAAGAACACATTGATTTGCTTTATGTGTTTTTCGTGTGTTGGTGTACCTTTACCTTTGGCACTGTTACTTGTCTGGTTCTTTGTCTGTGGGAGGAGTCTGTTGTGAATTTTACAGACAGTAGTTGTTTGCATGAAAGGACAAAATAAAACATCCTTTTGAACAGTTAAAACCAGTCTGTCTGTGTTTAAAGAGGCAAATAAGCAAAGGCAAACTCGCAGAAATGGATGAAGACTGCAGATGGGATGGAAGTTCAGTCAGGTGAATTCAGCACAGCATGGTCTAGAGGTCTGTGAAAGAGACCTGTATTTCCTTATATTACACGGAGAGCTGTATTTTCGCCGTGTTTCTCAGCAGCAAGTGGAAGTGTTGGTGATAGGAATCGGGGAAACCAGGTTTTCTCGGTTTTTCCAGGTAGCAGCTTTGGCTATGGGCCTAACTGGCAACGACTAGCATTATTCAGCAGTTGTATGCTTGTGGTTGGCAAATCTGCCTGCTACATTTGTGTGGTTGCTGAAAGAAGTGGATGTGGAAGATAAGGAGTCTCTGGGGAATATAGCTTCCAGCTGAGAACATGCTCTCAGAGCTGCCTGCCTGTTCATTATGCCCATTAGCAACCGCTGCATTTACATTACCCTGCTACTTGTCATAGCCAGGCTTCAGATGTCAAAATCTGTCTCCTTGTGTGTTAAGTTAAATCCCTCTTCAGTGTGGTTTTAGTGATTTACGCTTGCATTTCCATTTCATTAAAGAAATTGCTCAGCTCTGCAGCTGTCGTGCGTTGCTAACACCTCCACATACACATTCTTTCTCATCTTTTCTCATTGGCCTCTAATGATCTGTCAACCAGTGCTGTGATTCACAGTATTGATTTCCCAGCAGATGTTAACTCTAAGTAGTAAAAAATAGTAATGAATGCTTAGAGTTGACTATTGCCTCTCTCCTTCTCCAAAGAGGAAAGTGAGGTAGCCCTGTGTTTGAGAGCCTGTCTCCAGAATCTCCTCTCAGTCTGGGGATACCTTGAAGATCTTCAGTGTTCTCAAGGTCCTTCTCCTGTTGGCAGAAACATGAGCTAGTTTCTACGGGTCTGCACTGCTGGTCACAGCATGTTTTCCTCTTCTGTTCAGCTCATCTGAACAGGGAGGAGTTTCTTTACTTAGAATAATGCGAGGGCATTGCTCGGAGAGCCAGGGTTTCGAGGCAGTACTGAGGCCCAGCTAGGGATTATGTTTCTGCTGGCAGATCTAGTAGAGGAGAAGGTATCCCTGATGCTTGAGCTGAAAGCAAAGGAAAAGTCTGTTTTGAAGGCAAAGGAAAATCTTTATATTCTCCAGAACTAAACCTCTGAAGTCGCTGCTTGGCCGGGAGGGCAGAGCTCTGCCTTTGGAAACAGCTGGATAAATAGCAGGAAAAGTTTTGTCTCCAAAGTCTGATTTTTATATCACTTACAGAATTGCCTCTCTTGCAACATTGAAGGTATTGCGCAGCACAGATTTTGTAGTGGGTAATGTTGAACTTGTCGACTGTAACTCAGAGTTTACTGCTTGCTTGGTATGTTTTGCCTTCTGCTTGAGTACAGCTGATGTGGGCTTCTTAATAAAAGTACAGGGATTACCTTTTGTAATGAAGCAAATAATACATGACTGTGACGCAGTGCCAAAGTCTTTGAACGCTCTAGTGGTTTGCAGCTCAAATATTTATATTACTAAAGTAAATTATTTGCCAAGCTAAAAAGAAAAAAAAGGAGTAGTACTTAAGAAAATAGAGACAGAAACTTGTTTTATGGTTTGCACATGTGGTGTGATGAATTAAGTCTGGTTTTGGCCTATGGGGATTCTGTGATGGCTAATAAAAGCTGACTTGAAGCACTAACAAAGTCTCACTGTACCCATCTACCCATGCCTCATGAACCTGAATGTCACTGTATTTGGAATTATCCAGGGGATTCAGGAACAGGCATATGGGGCAGAAGAGGCAGGCAGGTGCATGCACACACAGATACACACACTGCGATCACATAAATCTTGCTTGTTTAAGAAACAAGCCTAAAAATACCCTTGATTGTGAATCCAGGTCAAACATGGTGTTGATTATGAAGTCTAGAATGATTTCATTGACCTCATGTGGATATTTCATTTTGAGAGCAACCCAGGAGACATAGTGAAGGCAGAACCTCCTTTCAGGGATACTACTGCCTTGAACTGTTTTCCAAATCAACTTTTGAAAAGTCTTAAGACAAACAGTGGGTCAATGATTGCTCAAATGCATAATGGAGGCTGAATTTTGCCTTGAGGCTCAAGGATGTTATTTTAAGACTCTTATAGAAACAAATCTTGTGTGCATTGATTGGTTTTGACCTTTTTACTTTAGATAGTTTTAGGAAACAAGCTTTCCTAAACCAGGCATTTTCATAAACTTGAAGGGATCTGAAATTAATGTCAATAACATGATTTGTGAGTGCCACACTCCTCTGGGAAACTGTGGTACCAACAATTGAATTACATTATATGGTAACTGTAACTCTTTCAGAACTTGATTTTAGGATTCCAGAATGGTTGTTGGCATGCAAATGAGATCACTGGTGTAAGCCATTATTCAGCCCTTGAGAGTCTAATTTATATTTATTTCACTAGTGTCCTTCACATGACATTTTGTTAAGTTAAGCCTTATTTGCTGTTAACTTGCAGTTGTGCAATTCTCATGGATTTTGTATCTGGTACATCATCTTTGTACCAAAGAACACAAATAGGACATCTTAAAGTTGCTTACAACTACTCCACATTCGGAGACACTCGAGAAGAATACACTGGCCATTTTCAGTGTTGTTTTGCTGCACCTCACCCACAGTTTGTTTTTAATTGGTCTCATGAATGATTTACTGTTCCCTTTCTATCATGTTACCTTTTCATTGTTGTCTCCAGCAGGCAAAAAGCTTTCATAAGGTTCTTTAGGGTTTAATGTATTGTTTGTCCTGGATACTGGGGATGACTTACTCAGAAATGTGTAATAAGTACACAGCTCCTCTTGTTTCTGATTGTTTGCACAGTCAGGAGATTAATGAATGACTAGGTGATGGATTACTTTGCTGTTCTGGATGAAATTAGGGAGTGCCTGTGTGTGCAGGTGGGATCTCAAAGGTCGTATGTATATGCTTGTGAGCTCATTCGTGTCCGTGGAGATGCACCATTATATGCTAGTGGATAATGTTCTGGTTTAACTCGGAGACTTTACGTATGGGACATCTTTCCTGGTAGTGGCTTTGTACACTTATCCCTGATTGTGCCATGTAGATATAATACCTCTGTTTTCAAAGCTGCATGGTTCTAAATGGTTAGTTTTAGTTTGTAGGTACCATGTTCTTTTGATTAGTAGCACCTGCTGTGGCTAAAGAAGGTCCTTATTTTCCCTGCTTGGTTTTTTTCACTGATGCACTAAGACAAGGGGGTTTGATAATTTAGTTCATCTGCTGCAAGGGTAAGTCTCCGTGTGAGTCTATGTGCTCTGGAGGATGTTTACTAGTACACGCTTGATAAAACTTCTTTTCATTTTTATAGATAATGAATTTTGAACCTCAGTGCCGCTGCTACTCCCAAAGAGTTGCTCAGTGAACAGCTGAGTCATGCAGATGAAGCCTGAAATATCGCCCCTCGCAGACGTGAGCGAGTCCCACCGCTTCCTCTGCACAGAGTCCTGAGCTGCTGCATCCTACACCCTGCAAAACGTTTGGGTAGGCAGGAGGGTGAACGACTTGGCCCCTGCACCTTGTCCGGCGGTGTGCTAATTCCGGTGCAGCGAGGAGGCATATGCTGTGATGTGTGCAGGCAGATCACTCGCAGTTTATTTAATTCCTGGAGCAGCAGGGAAGCAGGCAAAGTATCGGTGAGCTGCCAAGTCACAGCCTGTTAGCTAGGTTGCTTGAGAGTCAGCACAAACCTCCTCATCCCCTGCTGTGGAGTAAACAGCTCAGTAATATCTTCTCTTCCCTTAGCAAAGGTTTTAAAGAGGCAGCTCTATAACTTCCTTTAGGTTGTGGCATATATGCCTGATTTATGCCTGTCTACTCGTTGTGTTCCAAATCTGCAAACAGTGCCGTGTTTGCCATAGTGATTCCAACTCACGTATTTCTGCTGAGAGATCTCTGGAAGACAGGATCAGTGTTGGGAAGGTCTGTCTCCCTGCATGCGTGAAATCTACACAGGGCTATTGCACAAGTGGCTGTGCAGTATATTCTTCCATATAACCTGCTAATGAGAACAAGTGAATCAAAGGAGCATTATTAGTCATGGGTTTGCCATAGCAGTCTCTTTTATGGAGCACTGACTAATGGCTGCTTCTCAAGAATTAGATTAAAATATCAGATAAAATGAAGTTGAATTCTTAAGCCTTTACTCAGGACCAGCTGAGCTTCAGCCATTCACTTTGAACACTTTTGAATGCTTGATGGGCATGGGGGAGCTGTGACAGAGGTGTGAAAAGCCCTGTATGTCTTAACTCTTGTCCTGTGTGTCATATCTTACCCATTTTCCACTTACACTGATAGTGTTTAGAGCTTTTTAGAGGGTCTGTCATTGTGCACAGTCCATGCTAAGGCATTAAGGACAGACAGGATTCTGTTTTTAAATCCTACTTTGAAAATCTCTTCATAATATGTCTCTAGAAGAAACTCCTGGTTTGTTTACTTTGATTTGTCCTTTGACTGTGGCTCACTGCCCAGTCATGGGCCAGAATCAAACTGGCTGAGTACCAACACACAGCAATTTGCAGCTCCATGTAATGACTTCGGTTCTTTCTGACCATATTTCTGCAGCATTTCCCAGAGCCAGTCATCTGTGCTTCAGCTGATCGGGGCACAAACTGAACTCTGGCTTGCCTGCCTGAGCCGGCCAAGAAAAGCATTAGCTAAGTAGAAACAGCTTGTAGCTGGGGCCAAAGGTGAGCATGCTTTAAGTATCCACATCTTGATACAGAAAAGATACAGCTACAGTCAAAAGAGGGGTAAGGGGACAGGGCAGACAGACAGCCGCCAGGGGTGACCCAGGAGTGGGTGGAACACTGCTCCCTGAGAAAGGCCTCTTTGTCTCTCTGTGTTATGCCTGCCTGTTTGGACTGAGGTGCAGAACGAATACAAGAAACCCACCTGTATGGCCTTGATCACGTTTCCCTGTGACTTGGCATTGCATTGTTGTGCTCAGAAGGACCTCGGATTTGTTGTAGCATTGTGTGTATCTCAGTCCCAGGCAAGCAGAGATATTTGTGTGGCTGGCTTTGCAGTTCTCCTCTCCCTGGTCTGCAGGCTGGGGGTTGGGGAGGATGTCTTTCAGGGACACCTTTCTAACGACAGAGTTCACTGCTGACTCGCAGCTGGGTGACAGGAAACAGAATCTGAAGTTCTTCCTTTGTGTCTAGGAAGGAGGAGGGAGCAGAGAGGAGGAGGAGACCTTTAACCATCAACAGGCTGATGTGTCTGCCTGATCCCATGCCATAAAGCATGACACTATTTGTGTTGCTCCCCTGTTGCCATTGAGATTAGAGCCTGACTAGTGTGACCTGCATTTCCAGACCTTATTTTGAGCCTTGCTGTGTCAGAAGCTCTGCTGTGTCTGTGAGTATCCTTCAAAGAGACAGGACAGGGTTTCTTATCAGTTTTGAGAGGAATGGTCCTATCAGAGTTCTTGGACTTTGCCTGGATATGCACAATTCCTTCTTCTGACAAGGCTTTACCACTGTGATAAATTGTGTATATAACATCCCTCCCGCTATAGGCTATAAATAATGTGGTAAAATGGATTTAACTTCAAGTTAACAACTGGTTTTCTTTTCAGACTGTCTTTCATATATATTTCTTCACTGGCAAAATTTGGACTGTGGGCCTTGAAGCTGTAAGACTGAACATGAGAGATACTAGTTTTGTGCTTTCCTGAACTTTGGTGGCATTTAAAAGACTGGATTTACAGCTTTACCTGCGTATCTACCAAATGCCTGTCAGGCAAAAGAGTTTCCTGGAATGGTGAGCCCCAATTCTGGATTCAGCTCGGTGATGTTTGATGGGGCTGCTTTGTGAGAAGAGGTAGCTTCCTCCTGCTGCAGTGGGTTCAGATCTTTAGCAGTCCTGGCTGCTGTTAGCGAGAGGCAATTCTAGCATCAGAGAGCGCCTGGAATATGGTGCTTATTTCTTTTAGTTACCCCTTTGGTGTCCAGAAGGGACAACTTCTGATCCTGTTGGCATGATGGTAGCTTTGGTCACTTCTGCAAATTTGGGACTACGTGGACTCAAACCCACTCCCTTTGCATGGGAGGGCTGAGATAAGCTCTATGTCTGAGCTCCAATCCTGTGTCTTACTTGAATCTTTCCCATTTCCTATTAACTGTGGAGCTTTAAAAGCTAAACAGCAAGACTCTTCTCTTCAGACCTTCTTCCTTTGCTGCTCTCATGTTTGTTCTCATCCCACTTCCCTAAGGGGAAACCCAAATGCCGTTTGCAGTTCACTGCTGTGTATTGCATTTGTTAGCTCGGTCTTGCTCTCTCTCGGAGCATGAACCCAGCCAACCAACTTCTTATCAGTTTGACAGGCTGTGACTGTAGCTCTGGTGACCAGTGTAGCTGCACTATCGTCACGTACAGAAGGCAGCAGAAGAGATGCCTTGACCTACACCTTGTGGGTGTAGCTGTGTGTGTGCATGATATGCCAGTAAGTCACTGGGATACACAAAGATAAGATCCAGGTCTTGGTCTGTGTATGTGAAAGATGAAACAAAAAAAAAATGGAGAAGCATGCAAAGTTAATAGCTATAAAACAAGAAATGCAAGTGTGTGTAGGAGTTGCAAATATGCTTCTCAGCATCTGATCTGCGTACCCATAATTTAGTACATTTGTATTTGAGAGATATTTGCCTGCTAGCCTGCTGTCTTTTTGTCTTTCTGTCTTTTTCTACCCACTTCATTTCTTACTTAGGTTTATGGACACGAGAAAGGATAACGTTAGTAACACTTCTGAGTCACGTTTTCCATCCAGACACACCGTGCTTAACCCGTTCATACACACATCCTGGTACAATGTTGACTTCGACTCACTAATTACGTGAATTGATCAGACCAATTTTGTGGTGGCTTGTCGTGGATTATCTCCTAGGTGCTAACAGAATGCCCTGCTTTGAACAGCATGCAATCCAAGTAGAAGACAAGGAACGACAGATGGAAAGAGATGGATGAGGGAGCACAAAGAAACAGTGAGACATCGTTACTCAGCATATAGGCAACAGTGTCAGCACACCAGCTGCCTAACACTTGGGACAGCTTTTGCAGGCTACGCAGCATGTTCTTGTTTTAGTGTTGGCTGGTTCACTTAGGTATTGTCAGCTTTCAGCCACTAAAGACAATGTGGGATGTGATAACCTAGATAAAACCAGATCCTAGCTAGTACAGGCTCTGTATTAGGGGATAAGAACATGATCAGGTGTTCTACCTGTGAAAGGCTTGTAACAAGCTTGCTGGTTTCTGTGCTGAGTGGGGCAGCTTTAACCTCCTGGAGTCCACGTGGACCATGGCCCAGCGGGCCCGTGTGCCCTGTGTTACGTGTGCAGTGGCACGGTGGTGTAGCCATGGTTACTGTGGGGAAGAAGTGTCTGGTTAATCCCCAACCCAACTAGTCTAGCATGGCTACTTGAGAGCTGAATGTGGTTGGTTTTCTGTAACAGCTGGACATTCTGAACGCTTAATAGCAGGCATAGCTCCGTGGATATCAAAAAAGTCCTGCACTAGACCCCAAATTGTGGGAATGTACATCTGATCTACTGCCTGTCTGTCTTGTTTTGGTTACGTATCTATGCCCTTAGCATTGCCCTTGTGTGTGTTTGCTTGTATGCGACCTCCAGAGGCCTTGCAGCAGATAGGATGATCTGCTAGACCTACCCACCCTCTGCTCACATCTGTGTGTCTCCAAACAGCCTGCGTGGGGGGGGATTTCTGTGGGGAGCATTGGGAGGAGGAGCTGATGCAGCAGATTTGTCTCCCAGGAGATGCTTCAGGTGATGCTTCAGGGCAGGTTGTGTTTGAGTGGTAGTCTATGGAGAAGGGATATTCTTGTAAACAACATGACTCAGCCTCCATGCTGGGGCTTCTGGTGGGAGCCCTTCCTAGCTGCAGAATCAGAGCTCTGCTGACTAAAGAGGAGAGGTTTAAGGATGCTGTGGGATAAAGATTCTGTCATGTAAAATTCATGATGCTAGCAGGCTGTCTTAAATAAAACATTATCCTCCCTGAAACAGACGCAGATTCTTCATTTCATGCTTGTAAGAAAACACAAAGAAAGGATGTTTAAGGAGTGAGGAAATTCAGGACTGTCTTCTGTGTGGTGGTCTGATGTGACCTTGAATCTGCTCTCACAGCAGCTTTGCACTGGAATGGCGCGAGCACGTTGCCTGTGAGGAAACATAGCAGTGAGGGGAACATCAGTTAAAGGAGGGGAGGACGCATGCTTTCTGATTAGCAGAAACAGGGGAGTTGCATTTCTCACCTCTGCAACAGCTTCTGGAGTGGCCCCATGAGCTTCAGTGGCGCAGTGCCTGGTGCTGGTGGGCAACAGAGCAGCCCTTCACCAGCTCTCTCCTTACGGGACAGCTGATAACCTGGCTCCCATTACACTTCTCCTTCTGCTTTTTGTTTGCCTGCCTACCTGTGCCTGTTGTCCTGCACTCATTAGTACTTCTGTTACTGAGATCAGACTTTTCTTTGGGCTGCTCGTAACTCTTGTAGGCGTTGTGTGCGCTGACATTTCTAACGGACTTGTAAAGCCCCGTGTGCCTTGAGCTAGTAAGGCACAATTATGTGGCCCTTCCTTTGTAACATGAGTTCTTCCTCTTATGGGAAGCCTGATAAGTGAAGAAGCTGTTGTTTGTTGTTGTTACAAAGGGCTCTTGAGATAAATGGGAATCTGGCACCAGCAACTAACTGCATGATTTCGAGAGGGTAACTGAAATGATTGGAAAACAGTTTTTGCTACTAATGAGTGCAGTGAGAAATTGCTGTCCTCAGCTCTTTTTCAGGGAAGCATTAGTTTGCTAGTTTTAACAATAAGATAGAGAGCGCATGTGTCAGTGACTGATAAAGTATGTTTTATTTTTGTATGCATTGATCCAAAAAAATTATAGTTACAGAAAATTTGGTGCAACCTCACGTGATAGTTGCAGGTGATAGGTAGCAGGAGTGACCCATGTGTGAATCTTACGTGAGGAATTAAAAAAAATTGGAAGTTTGGGGTATAAGAAGCCAACTTTGTTACGTTTATCCCAAACCACTGGTTTTCCTGGGAGCAATGTTAGAATCGCATGGCATAGCAGCAGTAGGTGATGACACAGTGATGCATGGCTAACCTTCCAGCCAGCTTGTATCACCCAGGCGCTTCCAGCAAGTTTACAGTGTATGTCCTTTGTTCTTAAAACACCCCTGAGCATCCCTTCATATGATTCTCACTTACTGCCCCTGAAACACAGAGCTGTGCCACATGTCAGAGGGCCTAGCCTTTTAGTACTGTGCTGTTTCTGTTTGCAGGAAAATCTACAGTTCCTTGCCCTGCATGGAGGAGGTAGTTTGTGCAGCTTTATATACAGTGCATACTTAATGCTCTGTGGTAGTGCAGTCTTTGCTGGAGAAAGAAATGTTTTTTGTCGTTTAGGAGTTGAGCTGGATCTGGCCCAGTTGTCTTTGCTTGTGTTGTTTCTTTCGAAGTTGTCATTTCTTTCTGAGGGGAGTTACCTGGACGGTACCAGCAGTTAGCTCAGGAAGGCAGGCTGCCTGGGGTGGGACCTTCAGGGCTTGAGATCCGTCACAAAGGGCAGATGAAATCAGCTTTTCCAGCTTTGAGTGTATGCAGCGTGTTGGTGAATTGCCAAACAGGCAGTTAGGACCCCAAAGGGCCCCACTTTCTGGGCAAAGGCAGAAAAGGTGTCAGCAAGCACCGGGCCCTCCTGGCCAGCTCAACCCCTTCCCTTTCTCCTGTGGCAGGAGCTGCCTGTCCCCATGCCTTCATCCTCTCGGTCACAAAATCCGATGTTGCTTGCAGTTTTGAAGCCAAGAGCCAGCGGTTTCTCCGAGCCATGCAGAAGCCCTGGCCTAGTGGTGCTGTCCTGGGGAGGTGGGCAAGCAGGATTCCCATGCAGGGCTCTCCTGATGAGATGACTTGCTCCAGCAAACAACTTTGGCTGAGGCTGTTGCCGGATGTGCAGCCCATAAAGGCATGGGACTCATCAGCCTTACAGCTGACCCTGTGCCCTCGCAGATCATATACATCTGAATTTTTTTATGTAGAAAAGCCCTATGGGCCTGGAGACTAGTTCCTGACACTTTTTGTAGTGATTAATTTCTGGAAATTTAGTCTGTAGTTCTTCTGCTCTAAAATATGTATATCAACGTCTGAGCTGCTCATTCTGAATTCCTTCTGTCATTAATGGAGACAATTAGGCAGTGCTGGTGTGCCGTTAAAATGGAGTATCTTAGATGTCTGCATTTGTTTGAGAGGAAGGGCACTGTATATGCTATGCCTTTTTTCTGGATGTAAAAGCAGTCTGGATTATCAGCAGGGATGTAGACTTCTTCGCACTGGCCATGCAAGCTTAGACAAAGGATCCACATCCCCAGAGCCTGAGTTGCCTGTCAGCTCATGCATTGGGAAAAGACTCTGAATTCCTCAAACAGGCCAGATGAAAACCAGGCAGGTAGAGACCCAGACACAGAGGGTTGCCGCAAGGTCCTGGTCATAGGGGCTCTCTCTGCCTTGAAAGGATCCACCCTGGTTTGGTTGTCTGATGGATATCCATCAGGGTTGTGACAACTAATTTGATGAAGGAAAAGCTGGTGTGGAATTTTGTTGCCCCGAGTTGTTTTGTTTGTGCCAAAGAGGTAAGAAAAAGAGGTATCAGAAAATAAACTTGAATCTCTGGACAAGTTTTCTGTTGCTGAACTTGGCTCTCCTGCTGACTTTTGTCTAGCTGCTGAGATCTTGCGTTTGTCCTTTCAGGAGTCATAAAGATCTATGTGCAGTGTTTTCTGTCATCCTTCAAACTTTGTCTGATTTCCCGCCTCCCATAACCCCCTGGCATCTTTTCTGCTCCATATCCTTGTCCCTTATTACTTGCATCACTGTCTTGCCTTTTCATAGCTTCTCCATGCTCTTGTCTGGTTTGGTTTGTTCACTGCTGCATGTGCTTTGTTTTGCTGACCACCAAGGCGTGCAAGGTCTCTTGATTGAGTCTGACTTTGCCTTTTTAAAAGAGGCCCGAGATCTCAGTAACCCACCCAAAGAACTAAGAAAACAAACCACCCCAAACAAGACAGGCAGGAAAATATACAGGGGATCTTTCTGTGGTGTCATAAATAAAAGTCAGACAATCACATGGTTTTCTAAAAATAACACCCATAGTGAGTGTTTTGGTAGGAATAATACTGACCTAGTTTGCATGTTGCCCACATGCAAAAAATAAGTTGGTGAGGAAAATCCAATTGCCTGATGTGGTATTTGCATTTGCTGAACCAGATCTGAATTGAGGGGTAGTTAATTAGATCCTATATTCTCCTGTTGATGGCCCCTCTGGAGGCTTCAGGGAAGAGGGGAAGGGGAGATGCTCGCTGGTAGCACGGCCCGCAGCAGTCAGTTGCCTTCTGCATGGGCTGGGCGTGAGGGCTGTGCCTGTGCGGTGCTGCCAGTGGGGCTCTGCATGAGCACAGGTCGTCTTGTGTAGTCTCTGTCTGGGATGTTCGTGTCTGGAGAAAGGGCAGAATACTGCTGTGATCTGAGGACCTAAATTTATGTATGTGAATTTAGGTTTCTGTCTCCATTTGTGAGGCAGGTCAAAACGTTCTGGTATCAAATGAAACCTCCCTTGAGTGGCCAGCTCCTGCCCACCCCAGGGACCTGGTCCGTGCCGCTGTCCTTGTCCCTGTGACCAGCACAGCATCATAGCCCTGGGGTGAGACCTGTACCTTGGGGGACATGAGAGTGTCTTGGACTAACCTATGTCTGCCAGCTCCTTTTCATCCCACCCAAAGGGATGCTGCTCAGGTGCTGGCTTGGACCTGGAGTTACTCCCTGTGGGCAGCTCAGCATCAGTGACAATAGTGACAGAAGCCATCAATGGCTGGCATCAAGCTGGCATCCCTCACAGTGATGGACACCCTCTGGGTCCCCTGGTCACTGGTCTGGTATTATTGGTTAATATGAAAGGTTATTTGGCCTAGCTTATGGAGGTGAAGAACATGTTTATAGACAAAATGGATCAGTGGCAGAGGCAGGAAGAAAAAGACTTGGAAGTCCTTACTCAAAGGCTGACCGTCCTTTCTGTCCCTCTGAGCCACATACCACCATCATTACATTATTGAGTCCCACAGGATGCGTTTCCCATCTCTTGGAGGACTGGCAAATGGAGAGGTGTCCTATGTAGTTCATCAGCAGGACACACCATTGCCTCGTCAAGGCTCCCCTAGCTTCCGAGGGGTGATGGATATGTGCTGTGTCTGCAACTGAATCCCATTGCGACCTGGCAGTGTGGGGCTCAGCAGACATCGCTGGCTCATTTCCTCTTGGCATGACATGAACCAGCAGCCCCTGATCCAGCAGAGCCTTGCTGCCGGCAGCCCCGGGGCA
>NW_009736759.1:2322-37856 GCF_000703405.1 Apaloderma vittatum | reverse complement strand
GCGGGTGGCTCCGGAGCAACAAGCTGGCCACCCTGCTGTGCGGTCGTGTCCTCCACGGCTTTGGCACATCTTAGCCTCTCCATGGAGCCGTGGCTGCCTGGCCTGCCGCGTGTGTTGAAACGGGGGCTGCAGTCCTTTCCAGACTCTGAAATGAGAGCAGAAGCGTGTCGGGGAGGGCTTTGTGCACATATGGATAAAGCTCTTTTATGAGTAGCGGATGCCATCGCTTTCCCTTAAGACTATATCCTCTTTCTTTTTTTTCTTCTCTCTCTCATGATAAGTGATACATGAATTTCTGAGTCTCTGAACAGCCTCAATGCTGGGAAATGCTCTCATTCGGGCAGAGAATCTAGGTCAGCTGTTCGTAAGAATAGATCAAGCCTCCACTGAATGCAGTGGACAGGCCTTCAGCAGCGCGGGGTTTTTTCCTGTCTTGTTTTGTTCATAACGAGCTCCAAAAGTTGACAGGCATTTTGTGGATGGCAGCTATAGCTTCCTGCCAGCCGGCTAGAGGCAGGCGTTACTGATTCAGTGCATCACAGGGAAAAATCAATAATATGGAATATTAATTGTGATTTTTAGTAATTTTTTTAACCTAAGTTGAAGCACTCAGTAATGAAGATCTGTACCTATGTTCAAGAGGATCTGATCAATGAGATGATGCATTGTGAAGATGGAACTTAATTTTTTTCTCTGATTCTGCACCTATAAATAACTACTTTTACATATATTTACATATATTTAATTATATATGCAGATAAGATAGTCATTTACATGCTGTCATCAATGACAGCAACTAATAGCACTGGCAGTTATTTCCAGGCCCATATGGTAATGCCAAAGATTTTAAGTATCAGTCAGTGCTTGTCATACATATCAATATCTCTCCCCATCTCTTCCCTTCAAAAAATGTTAGAATAAACTAATATCACAAGGTACATCTGCGTCTTCTTGGAACTAGTACCACAGCAGATCTGTTGTGTTATATATTTTACATAAGACTACTGTCCGTCTTGGAGTTCCTGATTTGTCTGTGCATGATGGCTCCCTGGGACTGGAAACCAAGAGGAAAGAAAATGTTAATATGCTTTTTTCTCAGTTGTATTTACACATGCAAAGAGTGGGGGAAGGCAATTACAGACATGAAGGACTCAGGCCCCACTTGGGATCCATAGACATTTTGATCCAGAAGATATTTTACAGCTCTTTGGCTTTCCCTTTGTGTAGACCTAAGTGGTTACCCAGAGTAAGGTTAGTAGCAATCAGGGCTAGGTTGTGCCCAGCTTGTATTATTCTCATCAACAAAATCACTGCAGTCTTTTTCCTCATGCAAACCAGATTTTAAGCATGAAGGCTTACATTTTGCTCCCATTTTACCCGTTTTGCCCGCCAAAAGTGTATTTAACTATGAAGAGTGTGGTAACAGCCAAGGAGACCTCAGTGAACCATTATTGGGCTTGGAAGACCCCGATTCAAACCGTGTGCAGAAAATGCCATTAAAACCCTATTCATTCAAACAAACAAGCTCCAAGGCAGCTGCCTTAACATCCAACGATTCTATGCTGTGTCAAGATCAGCTATATTAAATTGGTTTGCAGTTTGTGCGATTTGCAGACGTTATGGCTCCAAGGCATTTGTTGTCATGTAGCTATGGAGCATACAAACACCACTCCACACCACTATTTCCTGGTCACTAAACAGATGTGTACAGCTAAGACGCTGAATATTCTCTTCGGAACTGAAGGAAATAGTCATTTACTTAAACCCTTTGTTGGAATGTGGCTTTAATGCTCTTTTATTAATTGAGTTGCAAACGTCTTGGCTCTTGACAGCTGGTAGATAACATGTGCTGGAGATCTAAGATGATAATAGTATAGCTAACATGCTTGTTCAGGATGGACAAAAATAGTGGTTCCTTTTTTAAATTTGCTTGATAATTTAGAAACATCCTTACAAATTACCTAATTTTGGTTCCTTGAGGACCACATCTCTCTCCTATGCAGGGAAAAACTTGCTGTGAGCGATGAATGCCGGCAGAGTGGTTGCGGTGGAGGTGTCAAAGGAAGCCTGCCAGCGTTCTGGCAGTTGGTGCTGTGTGGCTCTGGGGAGCTGGGTTAGTGTCTCTGAATCTTTATATAACACCCCCTTCCCTTTGCTGGGAAGTGGGAAGCAGTGGAAAGATGAGATACAGCCTGGTACGGGCAGCAGATGCATGCATTACACATACTCTTCCTTTCCTTTACCTTGCCTGTATCCGATGCCTCTCACACCAAGCCTTGCCAATCTCTTGCTTTCTTGGTATTTTTTTCATTCCTGTAAGAGCAGACTCTCAGGGAGCTTCCACAGCATGTAGCAGTGCTGAATTTTCTAGTGCCATGTCTCTCTAAATGCTTTTCTGGTTTTGGAAGAAAGCAGAGTGATGCAGTGTAAATGTTGTATCACCAGGTATTTGGGAAATCTGCTTTATTCAGCTTGAAATCATGCTGAGAAAAATTTAATGCTTCTCTTTGTGCTCATGCAGAGTTCTTCCCCAGGGTATTTTTTCGGAAACAGTTTCAGAGGAAGATTAGCTGTCTACTAGGACCCTTTTGGGTAGCTAGCTGGCTCCAGTGTTGAGAGATTGCAAAAATCTGTTAAAACTGGCCTTTTTACAGTGTGGCATGGCATCTTCTTGGATATCCTGAGCTTTACCAGAGCTAGTGGCTAAGCCAGCACCTCGCTCACTGTGGGGTGAGGATGGAGTTCTTACTCAGGCTGTCCAGAAGTGACAGCAAGAGATGCTGGGTGCTGAGTGTTTCTGAAAATGTGGTTTATTTATGTGTCTATGAAAACACTGATCTCTTTTCTCTCATCTTCTCTCCTAAGTAATTGTCAGAATGTTCAACAATGAGGATGAGGGCTCTGAGTTGTGTTGTATATATATATCCCATCCCATATAACAAATCCTTTGGCAGTGCAGGTGTGTGAGGCGATCCTGCCCTGGTTAGTAGCCAGAGATACCTGCTGGGAATGTTGAGTGGAGAAATGGTTGAGTTTTGATCGTCCGTTAATATTTAAGTGTGCCCAGCTCCTATCTGAGAGGTCTCAGGATGTCCTGGAAGCTCACCTGTAGTTAGGATTTTTAGCCTCCAGATGGTCTCTGCCAGATGTGCCTGTGGAGCCATGTCAGTGCGGTGGGGGTGAAACACAGGAGACTGGAAATTACACAGTCACTGGCCCCTGGTGGCAGCAGGAGAAACATGCAAATGATGTAACGTAGATTTTTAGTCCCAAATCTCTGCATTATGCTGCTCCATATAGGGCTGTGGGTACAGATGTGTGTAGGAAGTTTCTTGTGAAGTCGTACCTGGAGTTCTTCCTGGTGGAAAGAATCTATGAAAAAATGCACAGAGGAATCCTGTCAAGCTAAGCCAATGAGAAGACTTTAATAAAATCATTTTAGGCTCATCTGCCCAAATGGAGGTGGAATTCATAACACAAGCTTTCAAAAAACCCCCCACCCTCTGGATAAAATCGTAGATCATCTTGAAAAGAGACATGGTGGTTGTCGAGGGAATGCATTCTTTTCAACACTAGCGAACAATATCCATAATTTATTTTTTGAAAAAGCTCTTTCCATCCCAAGGATAGCAGGCAGCATTTAAGTTGTAGTTTTGCTTTGGGAGAGCTGCCCCTTGGAGCCTTCTCTGGGTAACTCTTTAGATAGCTCGTAGGATTAGGAACCGAGCTGTTGGGTGGCAGCCCTTCTAGGGATGTGACCAGCCTTGAGATCCCAGAGCATGGCAGCGGTTCCTGTGGCAGAAACACTTCCCTCAGCTGCTGTTCAGGACCTGGGCTTTCAGAGTGCTGAGTGACAAGGGTGGACTCTGTGTAGTAGTAGATAAGGAATGAAAAACTACCTCTGGGATATTTTTACTTTAGGTTTTCCTAATCCCTTTTGAAGCAGAGAGGTCAGGTCACCTGTCCTTCAAACCCCAGCTTAGCACAGCATACTTTGCAGTTTGTTACAGGTTGTATATTATCTATATTGTTTATATAGAGGTATATATGGGTGGAGTACAAGGTCAGACATATCTCTTCTTCACCTCCTGCCCATGCAGGGCTCTGGAGGCCCTGGGCAAATGCAGATCTCATCAGCCTGCCTCACTTTTCAGCCCTGATGTTTCCACGCCAGCTGCTTTCCCTGATAACTTGTCTGCATCAAAATTAGAAAATAGCCTTCCAACCTTTATAGAAACTTTATGTCCTGCCCAGCCCACGTTGTAGCAAGCAGCGGGATGCTTTTAGCAGCCTGGGGTGCACAGGGTGAGAGGATGCAGGCAGCCCAGAAACTGCCTCTCACTCCTGGTAGCTGCTATTTCTGCACCTCCCCACAGCTAAATGTAACCTAGCTCCAAACAGGGCCTCAGGGTTGATTAAGAATGTGAAAATTAACACATTTGCTTTAAAATATTTTATTACCTCATTTTAGGGGTCTGGAGAAGCTCTTTTTTAACCAGTCTATGTGCTATATACTCTGGTGGATACATTTTTCTCCATCGAAGGAAAGTGCAGTTCCTACAGTATGTTCAGTCCTTGCTGAAGGCCTACAGGGTGAAATCAGGGAATGGAAATTCCCAGCTTGGTCTCAGTTTCTTTACTGAAGACTTAAGATACTACTTCAGAAGTACAGCTTTGTTCTTCTCTTACTACATGGACAGGGTATTTTTAATGTAGGGGTTTTTAGTCACTTCAAACATCCTTATTGCTTGGCTTTCTACAGGTCCTCTTCAAAATGTTGGGAGGTGTGTGATTTATTTATTACTACTGTTGTAGTCATTGCCAAAAGGGAAAATATCTTCCTTAAAGCAATACTGAAAAAAACCAGAATTAGGTAAAATCCCCAGAAATTAGCTAAAAGAGTTCCAAAGGAACAGCAAAGTAGGTTAGTAATTAAGTGAAAATTGAGGTCAGTTTGGAATGGGGTCCTCACAATCAGGAGGAAAACTGAGGCGGTGTGTGCTGTACATCACGTCCAAATGTGTTTTGTTTCAGTATTGAGGGCAGGGGAAGGGGCAGTATTCAGTTCTTCGGGAGATTTAGGACTTTAGTGTGGTTTCTGAAACTGCTGGGACCACACAGCCTGTCTCTCTATCTATCACTCCATCTGTCCCCTCCTCATAAACTGAATTCCTCCAGTTTCAGACAAATCCAGAGCAGGACGGAAGCCTCAGATTAACTTCTGTAAAATGGGATGAAATTCAGTGGCTGAGCAGAGAAGAGATACTCATGCGAATACATCAGTGAGAGAAAGGAGGAAGCTTCCTTCTTTCCCTTTTGCTCTGACCGTGGCAGCTGGCAGCAGCAGAGCTCCAAATTAGCTCCAGCTTGGAGCTCTCTGACCTGCTTGGGGTAACACAGATGTTGCGGAGGCAAGGGGGTGCAGCCTGGGGCGAGGAGGCACCGTAGGGAAGCAGCTTCATTTCAGCTGTTGCTATGGGGAAGGTTGCTTGTATGAAATATTTGTGCTGCTTTATTTACTCTTGCATGCACATGGGTTAGCTGGAGAATAAACAGGGGGTTTGGTGAGCAACAGAGACAAGGAAACTATGTCTGTGTGGCTTCAGATTGAGCTGCTGGGTGGAGTCTCTGATGTCTAATAAAGGCTGAGTTCATGTTGTGTTTTCTTCATCAGCAGGAGCAGTGAAAGTCTATCCTCCCACCTCAGCCATGTATTTTCATGAAATGTGGAAGGATGTACTATTTGGTGCTAGCCACTTCTTCCAGTTTGGTTAAAACTAGATTTAAAATAGGTTAAAACTGACTTAAAACCCACTTGAGTGCATTGCAACAGGGGATCAGATGAATACAGAGATGCATGCAACCTCTAACTGCATTGTCTCATTTGTTTAGGAAATGGGGTTATCCTTAGAAATAAGAATAAATATATGCTTTACACAGAATGCTAAACAGCTAATCTTGCACAATTAACAAAGTCACCTCTTGCATATCACCTTTATGGCAATGCTAGCTCCAGTGTCAAACTGGAGGGGAAGGTATTTTTTGTTTGTTTGTTTGTTTTCCCACTCTCTAAAAAGCATACCTTCCTTATAATACAGACTGGCTGTTCTTTGATTGCAGATGAAACCACAGATGCTGCATGGAGGAACACATACATAGCTTCACAAAGTGCTTTTGCATGGATTTACGTCCTAGGGAACCACTATGTTTCCGTGCCGTGTTCTGCATGTTTTATTATGCTAAATTAATATTCCTTTCTACCATCTTTCATTCCTCTGGTTCAAAGTGGTGGAGAGTACCAGCATGTTCTGGAAACAAAGAAGCAGGTGAAAAAACACAGATCTCTCTCTCTAGATACCACAGAGCCAGCCTGCCTATTGGGACTGAAGTGTATTTCACATAACAGATGCTACTGAGCACAAAGTTTCCATTGTATATGCCTGACTCTGATCATGTGGAGTCCCTGCAAAGCAAACAGGGGCATCACTGCGTTGCTGGAATTGGAATATTAATGTAATTGGACTCTTGCTAAGTCATTTCATTTGAAGTGCTAATAGCCTGACTTCATCGGATTAGCATCCAGACCAAACAGCTATTGTTCAAGGCAGGCACACAGTCCACTTATTATGAAGAGATTTTATCTACATAGGCAAAAGAAATGGGAAGCAGCAAAATAAAGAGTTAAGTCAACAGAGAAACAATATAAAATTTTATCTGTGATATTCTTGTTTGGTGAAAGATCCCAAAGACAAAGGAGTTCCAAGTTTTTTGAGATAGAAAGACAGAGTCTCAGTGATGTGGGGAGGCTGTGGACTTTTCCAGGAGCTCCAGGCAATGGGGGAAACTCCTGAACGCTGGGGATGTTCCACAAGACAAACTGCTCCTCTTTTGTAGGAGGATAACAAGGGTCAGAGCAGGAAGGAGAATAACACACACACACCTCCCAGAAGAACGTCATACTGTGGGTAAATTGAGGCATTGAAACACCAGGAGGAAGGAGGGGGCAGGGGCGGAGGCAGGCTTCCAAGAAGCAGCTTTTGAGAAAGAGAAAGGTCATTTAGTACACCTGACAAAGGACATTGTTCAGAAGAAGAACTGTACTTGTTATGGCACGGTGTCTTTGTGGTTTCCTACTGTCTTTCTTTCTTCTTGGAAGGGCTCCCCTTGAGTGAGCAGCTCAGTAGCCTGTGGAAGGGACAGGTGAAAGGTAGCAGCGCCTTGATTCCCCTGCCCAAAACAATGGGTTTAGACAGCAAACAATCTCTCTGTGTTATGTTAACACTTGATGAAAGACCTCTGTTCTAGTTTGATCTTGACACTTTTCAGCATCTCTGCTGTAAAGGCGTAGCTTCTGTGGAGACTCTGCTTGTCGAGGCATAAGAGATGGTCCCAGCCTCAGGAAGTCTGTCCATCTCTGCTCGGTTACTCCACACTTTACACAGGCTTGAGTTGTATTCCCTTGGAAGAATCGTTATGGGAAAATACAGCCATTCCCATACATCATGTTGCCCCTGTTTAGAATCATAGAATCATTTTGACTGGAAAGGACCCTTGAGATCATTGTGTTCAACTGTTAACCCAACACTACCAAGTCCGTCAGTAAACCATATCCCTCAGCACCATGTCTACATGTCCTTTAAATACCTCCAGGTATGGTCACTCAACCAGTTCTCTGGGCAGCCTGTTCCAGTGCTTGGCAACCCTTTTGGTGATGAAATTTTTCGTTATGTCCAATCTAAACCTCCCCTGGCACAACTGTGGTGTGTTCAACATCTGTATACTGCAGAGAATCTTGCCTGCAGGACTGGCAGTTTGACATCCAATTTCTTTCCACAGAGAAGTCTAGGAAAATGGTTTTTGTTAGAGCTGAGCTTGTTGGAAAAATGCTGATGAAGTGAAACATAAACACACTGTGTTGGAATTTTCATGGGAAAATAGTGCTGAGGGGTTTCAGCACGCCTGGAATGCATCTCTGCAGTACTAACCCTCTCACTCTGTCTTATATTCATGTACGGTGCAGCTATAATATTCCAAAGGAAACATTTTAACTTTAAATGATTAAAAATTAAGGTCAAAATGGAATGTACATAAAGCCTCTCAATTTTCAGCTTCTTTCACAAGCTGGGAAAACACTGTATTTTGCAACCTCAGTATTTCCTACTGGCAACAGCTCAAATGTATGACCACTGCTGGAATTTCTGTTTGTCCTTCCAAATGAAATGTATTTATTTCCTCCTCCCAATTGTTACTAATGAATCAAACAGCTCTATGATAACATGCTGGTGGAATTAAGCTATGAGTGAAAGAGCCAGAACAACATAACATTTACTTGGTTTCCAAGTAGGAAACTAGTGGAATTTTACTGTCATGAAAATGTAGAAAATCTTGGAACAAACTGCAGGCATTCTAAACCCAGAAAGATGAATGTATCTAGATGCTGTGTGAAAAAAATACCCCTTAAATTCATACCCTCCAAAAATAACTCTTGAATATTATATGAGTTTGAATCAATAAAGCTTGTGATGGCTTCATCTAGTGAAAATCCTCAGGTTCTTGAGTTCATATAAAAAAACAGTTTGCAACTATCTAGCAAAGAGAGCATGATACGGACAGCATTTCAGCTTTTCTCCAAGTGTAGCATTTCTCACAGCAGTGTAGAGACTTTTAAAAAATCTATTTTAAACATGAGCTCCTGGAGTTGAATGATACATTCTGTATAGGAATTTGTTCTGAGGAATATGGATCAAAACCTTTAACAGCCCCAGACTCACCAACATGGTCCTTGCACTGGATTGGGAATGAATCTCCTTTCTCTTCAGGGTGGAGGTTGGCTGGTAAATAGACCTGTATGTGTGCATGCACATATGGACACAGGAGTTTATGGTGGATTGCTGCAATGTAATGCTATTTATATCTCTGTGTGTGTATAAATATAAAATAATTTCTAGTAGCTTATATAGTTGCCAGAAAATGCACAGTCTAAGAGGCTGAGATCACTTTTATCTCCTCTGAATGGTGCTGCTAAAACATGAAAACCAACGCTCGTTCTCCAGGGCTTTACTTCACTGTAGGCTATCATTGAGCTTGCTGGGAGGTGGGGAAAAATTTAGCTCCAAAGGTAAGCATGATCTCCTTGCCAAAGAGGAACTCATGTGCATCCAGGGCATGTGGGCTGGGTGGAAGGTGATTGTGTCCTTCATAGAAACTATTAATAATCAACTCGTGTAAACTGAAAGGATTATCATCGAAATAGCTGACAGCACGCAGGGATGTTTTAGTCATTTAGAAAATGCTGAAAATCCCGCTGGCTTTCCCCCACTGCTTGTGGTTAGATTGTGTGTGAGGCTTTTGACGTTATTTTCTTAGAGGAAGATTACATAAGAGGGCTGGCAGCCTATAAAAGTGTCCTCACTGAGCACAGGCAGGAACTACGTTAGGCTACTTCGAAGGCTGTACCTGCACAGAAAAATAAAAAAAATCTGGAGAGAAATGACTCCTCTGGGAGACAGCTACTAAAATCACCTTGCATAGAAGTGTTTCTAATGTTTTTTACTGATGGTGTTCCCAGTTGGACAGAAAGCATCTGAATCTGCTCAGATCATGAGGAAGACAAAGTATTCCTGGGGAGCCTTCACAGGAAAAGGCAGCAAGTGGAAGAAGATGGCTGATGAAAATGCAAGGATGCTGCCCAAGGCCACGTGTGAGGAGAGAAAGACACAGGAAGTGAAGAGGAGAGAGAAACTGAAAGCCGTGGCAGGCAAATTGCTGAAGGCCATGGCTAGTGGGAAAGAGGCAGCAGAAGAAAAGGCTGGTGGTGGGGATGTGGCAGGGAGTTTGGTGAAGGTGGCCACCAGTAGAAAGGGAGCAGAGGGCGGGATGCCTGCAGGTAACCTTGAAGTTCTCTCTGGGTCCAGCCCTGGACTTTGTCTCTTCCAGCCTTGCAGGCTCTTGTTTTCATTAGCTTCTGGAGTAGATGCTTTACGCTTTCCTCCTCCACATCCTTCGCCTGGGTTCTTGTCCTTTCTGAGCTGTACCCTTGCTCCTCTGAAAACGTCTGTATTTTACTTTCCTTCTTCCTCACAAGTATTTCTCTTTGCTGTTCTTATTTTTATCCCTGCAAAGTCTCCTGATGTGTCTTGTGAGAAAGATGATGTCCCTGTGACTGACACCCTGTCAGGTTGTGACTGTGTCGTTCTTTTGCAGACAAGGAGGGAAAGGTAGGTTGTACGTGGGCTGATTGTACCAAGTAAACATTTCCTGTGTGTTGCATTTATCAAGGCAGGACATGTGCAGCTTGCTACACCCCTCCTGAGCAGCTTGTCCGTTACATTGCTGAAGATCCTCGCAGCAAGCCTTCTCCATTTTGTGTCACATCCCTCCCTCTAGTCCTGTTTGATTTAATTCTTTCTACACAGACAAGGTGTTTTCATAGAGGAAGATTAGGATACAGGTGAAATAATGGAAGCTCATACTCTTTCTTTCTTCACTCTACACCCAAAACCGTATCCTGAATTGGTTTCAGTCTCTCTTTGCTTATGGACTTGCTTAACTTTCCCTGGGTTCTCACTGAGTTTGATTTTAGCTCTGAGCTCTGCTGCAGATACCTTTGGGCAAATCGTAACTCTTTGTGGCTCAATTTTGTCATCTGTAAAATGCACAGGAGGGAGCCTGCAGCTCTGTTGTGAGATTACATTTGGCTCTTCGTGGTGGGCTGGATGCAATGGATAAGATACTTTGGAAACAAGCAGCGGTGGAAAACTTCTTCCAACTTCCGAACTTTAAATAGTTTCCTAACTGCCGTTATGGGTTGTCTGGTGATTAGGGCAGTGGCTTGGTTGCCACAGCTTCTTGCAGACATGGAAGTCATGGGAAGTTACATGAATCCCCATTGCAGATGGGGATTCTGATTCTCACCTTTGGGCAAAATAGCACGTGCAGCTGTTGGGCCTGGTTAAGAAGCCCTGGCAAAGAGAGGGCCCGGCACCACACTGAGCTTTGTCAATCTATCACAAGAACTTGCTGGCAGGAGTGGCACCCTCTGCATAGCCATGCCAGACTCTAAACAGGTGGGAGGGACCTTAGAAGAGAATTCACAGCACTTTGGTCCCACCAAGGTTTCTGCAGAGAAGACAGAGGGTTCCTTCTAGGCTTGACTTTCAGCTGTTGGCTTTTTCAGAAGATGTTCTCTCTCTAATGCTTTAAGGAAAGATGCCTTAAGGAAAGATTGTCGTTAATGAACCTCCACTGCCGGTATGAGGAGGTCTACTGGGATGACAGAAAATACAGAAGACTAGTCTGCAGGCTTAGTTAGCCTGGAGAAAAAAGGGTGAAAGAAAGAAAGAAAGAGGAAATGATTGTCGTGAGGAAACTAACAACGCTGGGCCCTGAGTGAGGTGGTCTTGAATAGATCCTGAGGAATTTTGGGATACATATGAACTACATACTTCAGTACTTGGGTATTAATCATCAAGTTGTCTTGTTGCTCTCTCTGTTGCAGAGGAAACCATCTGCAGATTCATTGAAGAAGGAAAATTTTGTGAAGCTTGTGATCATATTTATGATCTGGAGCATTCTGGAAATGATGGTGTGGGAAAGTCTGAATCACTTTATATGCTACTGGCTGAACGAATGTGGACTGTGGTGGGAGAAGCACTCAGTGGAACTGATAGGATGTTGCTGGAGCCACTGCAGTCGGTGGGGGAATCACTGAAGTGGAAGAAGCAGAAGGAAGCAGAGCGCGTTGGCAGCGCCCAAGAGATGGAGTCTGTTCCCACCTGGAGTCCAAACTTCTGGAGGAAGGATCTGGAGGACAAACTAATAGAGTACATAACAGCTCAGATTCCCCGGTTTGATTCCTCCGGTAACACAGATAAGACTGCACTGAAACAGCACCTGAGTCAGCTGGAAACGGTATTTCTTCCCAGCCTGGAACACAGAAGCTCTGTCTTCAAGGAGGCAGGACTCTTTGTCACCTACACCCACTGCTGTCATGCCTCTTTGTCTTCTCACCTTTCCACGCTTACTGACAGTAATCATTTCAGCTTCAGCCAATGTCTTTTAGTTTATGAATGGGGCCTTAGAATGTACAAAAGGTATGTCCGAAGGATTCAGTTTTTCTGTGTCTCTAGTCTTCAGTTCTAAGTGCAATCCCTGCTTCCCCTTAGTGCAGTGATGCTCAGAACTCTTGCTGAGTTTAGACTTGCCTGCTGCCTGTTTTGTCTTCTGTGCTCTCAGAATCAGAGCCATTCCTCTTTGCAGTACTGCCTCTTTCTAAATGCTTAGTATTGGGCTCAGGGGCTTACCTGAGGTAGGTAGGTGAACGCTTGTTGGACATACACAGCATCCTGCTTTCTTGAAAAATTTCTCATAATAAGCCTGTTTTAGCAAAGTCTCTGATTATTCCAGAATAATTTTCTCTTGCCTTTATGTAAGCACAGCGCTCTGCAGACTTCTTTTCTTGTCTCCTGGGTTCTCTTGCTGCTTTATCTGGATTGTAGTTTGAGCAGTTGTTTCTGTGTTTCCTGCATTAGTGTTCAGATCACAGGACAAACATATAGCAGATCATTAAATTCCTGTCCAAATTTGGGAAGATGAATATGGCTTTCCCCATGATTTGAAGAGCGGCACATCCGGGACTTTTTGACCCAATGTGAATTTAAAGCCTCTGGGTGTCATCAAAGTGTGAAGCTTTCTTGTGTTTTCTTTTTGTATGACAGGGGTAGATGAAGTGTTTGATTCTCTGTGTCCATGGTTACCTTGCTACTTGACAGCTCCAATCTACTTATGTCCTTAGTAGTTTTCAGCCCTTTTGTGTTACTTCATTGCTTCCACTCAAGCTTAGAGCTTCTGTGTTCCTTGTGTTAATTACACTTATAAACCCTTGATTAGCTCATAAAGAGTTCATTAAGTGGGCTCTTCCCCTTGACAGAGAGGCAGGGTTGTGGGTACGTGTTGTTGCGTGCTGTCCTCAGACACATGGGAAACGACGTAGTCAGGATGCATCCCTTCTGCTGCTGCTTGTAAAATGGTAAAACTTTAGAGTAGTGGATTGAGGAAATACTGAAAACTTCCATGAAATTGGAGGTGAATAATTATGTAATTTAAATCTATAAAGGAAAACTCAAAGATAGGAAAAAATATATTATGCAAATGATGAATTCCTTCAAGAAAAACAAACAAACAAACAAACAAGAGCAGTCCATGATTGTATTGGGGTCAGAAGGTAGTGAAGAAAGTGGAAATGAGAAGAGCAGAGATATCAGGCTTAACTATTTGGATTTTCCGCTCTGTATACAATTACAGCCTTAATGAAAGCTCATGTGTAGATGCAGCCTTCCTGGTACGTAGCTGCTTTTCATTCCATTCAGAGAGAGTATGTGGCACTTACAAAATTGTGCATCCATGGAAGTGTGCTTGGGTGACTCTGCCCAGGCCCAAAGAGTTCAGCAGCATCAGTGAGGGAAGGGGAATGGAAAATGATGAGCAAAAAGCGTAATTTGGGCAGCAAATACAGGAAGAGGGAAAAGAAATGGCACAAAAGAATTGCTGGCAAAAGGGCACGATAAAGATCATCTACCATATTGTGGCTGCCCGACACTGCAAACACTGTTGGGTGCTCTCAGGGCACCCTGTTTGCTTAGTATGAGGCTGTGGTGCCACGTGGGCGATGGATGGGCTGTGGGGCAGTGGGAAGCTGCCCCTCTGACTGAGCTCTTGTTTCTGTATGCAGTGGCAGCGAGACACGTCTGAGACCTGGGCAGACCCCACAGCACAGCCTTTCCCTTGGTGTACAGCATCTCATGTGGATTATTTTGAAGACCGAGGAAAAGTTGCTTGCAGTTGCCCGGGTAAGAACTCGGGAGTTTTACACCAGTCTGCCTGTTTTATTCCCGTGGTTTTAAAATAAGGAATGCTCTTGTTAAATGAGCTGCTCCGTTGCTGCTGAGCCAGCTCTGCTCAGGCGTGTGTGAGCCCCAAGGTCTCCGTCTTGGCCGAGTTTCATTTCAGAGCCCAGATGTGAAGATCCGTGACTGTCTTCTGCCAAAGGGATGGTGTCCTTGCTCCTTAGCAAAGAGGTGCTGGAACATTTGCGAATCTCTCTTCATCGTGTTGCTGCACCTTCATAGTGCTGCAATCTACTCAGCTCAGAAGCCAATGTATCTGGAGGAAAGGGAGGCTATGGGTGAAATCAACTTTCTTATTGAGGGCCATTTCAAGATGCTGTTCATCTTCTCTCTGGCTGTTAATGTGTGCAACAGTTGTTCTCTTTTATAGCCCCTTTGCCTCAGCTGTGCAGGAGATTGAGGCTGCTTGGTTTGTGTGTATGTGAACTGCTCACAGCCCTCTCCAGCCTGCTCGGCTGCCACTGCTGAGGTAATAGGAAAGTTTATTTCCAGAGCCTAGCACGAGAAATTGGCACGGACCTTCTGTAAGGTTGGAGCAGGGCATCCTGCCTTGTGATGCTGCAGGTGACCTCAGCTCCAGGGCTATAGGGTCTCCTTTTCTGAACGAAGCTCCCACTTTGAAGAATGCTGCTTCAGCACGTGGAATACAAACTAAGCAAGGAAAAGGTGTTTCAGCAAGAGGTAGCTCCAGAGGAAACCATGCCATTCAGAAAACTCAGCAGGGCCTTTTAGGTATAGCTAAAGCCAAAATGCAGCAGCAGGAGTTAGCAAACTCTCACTTTCCCTTCCCACTAGCCTTCAGGGAGCAGAGGAGGGGAAATTCCATAGCAAACTACTGAATCACCCCAGGGGAAGTACTCTAAATTGCAGAGACTTTCCTCAAGACTTGTTCCCTGAAGGATAGCAGGAAGGTAGTCACAAGCATGGGAGTAGGGGTGCCAGCTGGTGACAGTATGCTTAAGCCCTACTGATTTCAGTGTTTAGTCTTTATGAGCTGTTTCTAATTATTACCCTGGGGAAGACCACATGTTCTTGAGGTCTGTTTTTAGCACGTATTGCAATGAAGGAAATGACTTTACTCAGGGTAGTGCTAGTGAGGTTATCTTAGAGCATGTCATTGACTCATTGACAAACCCTCACAGATGCTGACTAATAGTGATGGAGAATTTAACTCTTTTTTTTCTCTTTTTCTTTTTTTGTTCTTTCTAATGTAGTGGTTGGAGGAAGCTTTTATTTAACCATGGACTTTCTGCTTTACCGATAGACCATGCGCTGAGCACGCTTACCTAGGTCTGACAGTGGTTATGAGCACTTGTGCCATGCTGCTCTGAGTTGGCTGCATTTTTTCATGCCAGCTTGGGTCTGGAAGCATCACAGCTCTACACTGTGCTGCATTGGACATAGAGAGATGAACTGAAATTGCTGGAGAGTGTAGTACAGCAATATCCCAGCTCACTTCAAACGTGTCCGGCTTAGGACCAGCTCCAGGTTCAAGCTAATGAGCTTAAGTGGACATGAGCTGACTTCATTTGGAAAAATTACAGATGTCTCTTCACTCAGCTCAGTGGCATAGCTTATAAAACCTGTTTTATTCCTCTGTTTCTTTTTCTGGGATACTCCAGCCCTTTGTTATTTCAAATATACAGGAATCTGCTATCGAGCAAATATCCTGTCAGTTACCTCTGAGTGACTGTAATATATAATTGTGACTGTAAATCACATGGTGTGGGGGGGTTTGTCCCATTGGAGAGCAAGACCTCTGCGTTGGCTGAAGCCAACACATTTTACTGTGGAACTGGGGCAGGCTGGAAGTGTTTGTGCAGCTTGGCTGGGATGTGTTGTCTCAGCACATCGTGTTCACACAATTGCTCAGTCAGGTGATGGCACTCAGGAGGAAAGGAATTATTCTTGGGTTGTTTACAACTGCTTTCTTGTCTTTGATTAACACTTTTCAATGAGTATGGCAGAGCAGTTGTTTTGAATATATTTCTGATGAAATTCTTCAGTGACAGCCACAAGTTTCCTAATTCATCAGCAGAAAAGAACAGAGACAAAAATGGAAGATCAGACTTTACATTCTTTCCATTTCCTTGGGGGAAGATGCAGAAATGAAAGAATAAGTAAGTGAGCCAGGCTTTTGAGATTAAAGCTCCTATAAAGGTCAGATCATGTTTTAAGCAATGAGCCCTTTCTCTGCAGTGTTAGTTTTGTTTTTACAGCCCATTCAAACTAACATAAGCCAGCCGAGCCTTGGGAAATTTCCCATCACGCAGCCTCATGGGGCTCATCTCCCTGTGGCAGTAGCTCTAAACACTAACCCGACTCCTCTGCACTCACAAGGCCCTGGCTCGAGCGAGGGAATGCTTTTAATTAACGCTGGCTGGTTTATGTGGGTGCCAGTTGGAGCTGGGAAGGGAGGAAAATCTCAGCTACAGTAGCTGGCAGCACAGAGTTGTGCCTAAGCGTTGTTTTGCTGTGTGGGCGCCTTCATTTGAGCTAAGCTAACTAGGGAAGACTGTAGATAACCCGAGCTGACACTGGGATGAAAGGAAGCTGCAAATCATTTAAACTCATGCAAACAATGTAGAACAAAACAGAACAATGTTATTAGGTCAGCTGGAAAATAGCCAGGCTTTGAGTTAAATGAAATGGCCAAAAAAATCAAGGCAGAAATTCATCTAGTCCAAATGTATAATGGGAGGCTGGGAAACCCAACTCATTACAAATGCCACCGCATCTTAACTGCTCTTTTTTCTTTTAATGTTTAGATGAAAGCCCTAAAAGAAGCCTTTGGTATTGGGAAACCCTCTTGTGCAGATGCTGCAGTCATTCAGGTAAACTGAGGGAAACTGAAAAGCTCTCGTATTGGGGGGTAATTGTTTTTGCACAGAAGTGTATAGGTATTTAGCAAGACCCAGTTTTGTATGTCATGGGCTAAGCTGAGTGTGTTAAAAGCTTGCGATTTAGCTGCCACTCTTAAACTGCATCAGTTTGCTCCCAAACCCATTTTTAACTTGTGCATATGTAAAGAAGGCAAAACTAACTAAAAAAAAAGGATGAGCCTGAGCTTAGCTGATTCAAGCTGAAGTTGCATTTCCATATATGCAACTGAATTTTAGTACAACCCTTTGGAAAGTCAATGTGTATACTAACCAATCTGCTCTGCATGAGTTCTGCAGAGCACTTCTATAAAAGTAGGAAGAGTTGCCAAGCTGTGGCCGGTCCCCATATCTGGCAGTGCAAATGTAGGCAGCTTGCTGCCTGCTTTTATCCTAGGTACAGCTGCGACTGCTGCCCCGATGGGGTCAGCAGCACAAGGGACTGCTTCAGAGCTTGGCAAAGCCGAGTGCTTGAAGGGTATCGCCGAAGCACGCGATCTATGAGCAGTACATACCATGGCCAGAGGGTGTTTGGATCAAGACCTGCAGAAGGCTTAAAATAAATCCTGGAGTTTACATATGGGCTTAAGTGATGGTAGAGATCAGAGGCAGGTTGTGGGCTGCCATGACTGTATCTTTCTTCTCCACTGGCAGCCGCTTGCCCTGCAGCAATCCTGTTTCAGGTCATGAAAGAGGGAAGTAGCCTCGCGGTCCTTTGGGATGGCAGACAACCTCAGACTCCCCATTGGAGCCTAGTGTTAGGCATTGCAGATCAAAAGCAGCTGGCTTTCCTCATGAGGATACAGCTTTAGCTGGCAAAAGCTGGCTTTTCTGGCGCAACTCAGACCCAGGCACCAAGTGCAGAGCTCACCGAGGGGACTGCTCCCTCCTCGCCTTGCATTGTGCTCGCTGGAGCAGTGAAGCAGGGAGGTACATGGTGATGTACCTGTGCTACGGTGACTTTCAGCTGCCAAGGTGGCCTTATTTTTAAAAAAAAATGTTTCTGAGAGGTACCTGGCCAAAGCCTGTAGTCCTCACATCTGCAACATCTGGCCAAGCTTCATTGTGACTGGTTTTGCTCTGTTGCGTATGTAACTGGCAGTTTGAATGCTCTGGGGTAGATGGTGGAAAAGCCTGTGTAAATAGGCAAGCCTTATGAAATTACTGCCTCCTCAGTTTTCTCAGGCTGACACTTAAAAAACAGATAGAAAATGAGCAAGATCTCAAGGAAATTCGTCAGCCATGGTTTCCTGACACTTTCGGGTGATGTATTTTATGTCTTGTCCCTTTGGGTGAACTTTTACATCTGTTGTGAGCAGTGGAAAAGCCCATTCATGATATGAGTCACCCTTTGTCTGTGGCTGACGCTTCTGAGAGCACTGGGAGAGCGCAGTGTATGAGTCCATCTGTCTCCTTTTATCCATCTGGCTCTCCTTCCCTTGCAAGCTTTTGTTTCCACAGAGCAACTAATGGGCAGCATTAAGTTGCCACCTGCTCAAGCCTGCCCAAAGTGGGGTGGATTTTTAGCTTTTTGGCACAGCCAACCTCCTGCAGGCACCTGGGACACCCAAGTGGGGTTGGTGGGGCGAGACAGGCGCCATAGGGTTTAACACACATTGCCATGGCAGGCGTGAGTGGTGCTGGCTGGGAAGATGACACCTGTTTTCCTCAGATGCCCCTGGTAGAGACCCTGGCAGAGATGCAGGGTACATAGTTAAACATGTCTGATCTTTTTTTTTTTTTTTCCAAAGAGGCTGCAACCAAATTTATCTGTGAGGGTAGGTCACATAGAAGCGCAGGTGCTCCCGCAGACACCAGGTCTTTGTACGAGCTGAGCTGCCAGCATGGACATTGCTGGCAGAAAACATCCATAGGGACGGGCTTTCCCCCAAGCACATGGCTTGACTGCAGCCTGCTGACTGCAATAAAAGCAGCGGTAGCAAAGAGGATAAGGCATTAAAATCAGGCTCCTAAAAACCCCACTTTTATTTCCACAAGGATTCTCAGAACTGAAACAGAAATTGTCGCTAGAAGGTGGAGAGACTTGCAGCAGGGTGAGGGATGGGACGTATTTTTGTTCACTGCATGGGGAATAAATGGTTTTGGCCTGTTCTTCTGTCACACTTTGAAATCCACAGGTACTGACAGAGAGGACAGAGGCTGCCTGGCACGTCAGTGAGAGCCTGAGTGAGAAGGTGGAAGCTGTGTGCCTGGAGGAGTGCCTGAGGTTCCTGGAGAGGTAGGAAGGATGTTGTTTTCCTCCTTGGCAATGTCCTCAGTGCTCTAAAGAAAGAAATTCTGCCGCAGCGACTGGCAATGCTGTGTTCAGCTGCATCTGCCATTGCCTCCCTGTAGTCTGATGGCTGTTTCCCATTCAGCTGGTACTGGAGAGGCAGTGCTTTGCTGCTGTTTATGTGGTCAGCATTTGCTGTTGGACTAAAGCTGAGGAACAAACTGCACTTGGACTTACCAGCACAAGTTAAAGCCTTGGGAGATGTTCTGGAGAGGCTCAGGCTGTAAAAATAACCAGAAAGATGGGCAGCCACGTGGCCAGTGCCCAGGCTTGGCCCTTCCTTCCCTGGCTGTGCTTCCCACTTGCAGTGCTTTCTGCTGGCTCCCTGGGAGGGTGGGGAGGTCTGCTCTGTCCTGTTTCTTAGAGGAAGACAGATGTCTTCTTCTGCCCTCTCACTGCTTCATCTGGCTCCCTTTGTCTGCTTTTTGCTCTTAGGCATCTCCCTTCTTGTGTATCCCTCACAGCAGAAAATGCCAGTGCTGCTGGTTGTAGGTGAATATTTCAGAAGCAGGTTTGATTTAAGATCCTTAACTCTTCACATAATAAGAAAAAGGAAATTCCTATAAAACAGAGTTGTCCAGGAACCATTTGTGAGACTGAAGCTGCAATGAAGCAGTCAATAGGCTTTGTGGGTTATTCATACACACTGATGTTTTATTTTGTAGCTTTATAAGCAAAGCCCAAGTTGCTTCTCAGAAGCAAGTGTTGCAGCAATAGCAACAGTAAAATGAATCTTTTGCCTCCTAATCCCTAGCAGTGACACCCAGGCAGCTCGAGGGCTCTCTCTGTGCTGTTCTGTGCTCTCCTTCTCCAGCTGGGCAGGACAGAGTCTTTGTGCTGCTATAGATCCCACCCTGGGGAGTGAAACTGCACACTGATCTCAGAATATTTATTGCTGGGCTAACACTGTCAGATGTGTTATGGAGCATGCCAACTTGAAGATATGTTTTCCTGTTTTCATTTAGCTATGAAAATGAAATAAGAAGCTTTCTCTGGCTTGATGGCTGCCCGGGGATCTGCAGCAGCTTACGAATCCTGGAGAACTGCTGCATTCTCAGGTTAGAAACCAGACCCTAGTGGCATGGGAAGCAAAATGAATTTTCTGCTATCTGATCTTCTGACTCTAATATGGGGTTAGCCTTGTCTCCAGCTGGATCTGGTCATCGAACCCCATGCACACCAATGCTTCAGCATGGAGGTTGCCAGCTGTGGGCACAGAGCTGCCCTGGCTGCCCCAGCGAGAGGGAGACTCAGGTCTGGCCAGAGCCAGGACTTCTGCATTGGCAGCACCACGCTGCTGCTTCTTGCCTGCTCCCAGGCCCTGCAGGTGCAGGGCCCGTAGCCTGTGCTCAAGCATCTCGCTCTTCCTCGCGCTCATGATGCTGAGCAGGAGGTAGGCAGCGATGCAGTGTTGTGTGGGGGGACATTATCCTGGACAGCCCTGTCATGTGTTGTGATGGGGTTCCTTTACCTGGCCTCATCCTCCTTCATTAAGAAAGCCTCATAAATGTTGCACCGAGATGCATGTGCTAGTGCACTTCAAGGTAAGCCCAAGCTTAAGTGCTTTGCTGAATGAAACCCAGTTGAACATGCCAGGCTTTCCCTGGGCTTGCTAAGAAGGAGGGAAGCAATAAAGCACAGAAGGGTGGGGGAGGCTCTTTGCACCTATGAGCTAATTTCAGAAGTGCTTGCAGTGATGGATAAAACAAGGTTGCTTTTCTACTTCCTGCGTAAAATTATCTGGGGATCTCTGGAGTCAGCAAAACGCCCAAATCCAGCATATGCACAGTACTTATGTGACATTGGAGCCTTGCCTTGAGCCTGGGTAGCTGTTTTGTTTGTTGTATTTGCATGTTGCTGATGCTAGATCCTAGACTGAACACTTAATGAGGCTCTTTGATGTAATTCTTTACAGTGATACTAAGAAGGAAGTTATACACTGGGCTTTTCCAGGAAGTAAAATGTCTGGATCCAAGCTGGTGATAATTTTAACCTGGATTTGCTGACTTGAAGACTGTTCCAATGAAAGATAATTGTTTGCCTTGTCTTTGTCGGGTGTCAGAGGCACACAGGATGCTCACCCAGCCTCAATTTGTCAAGACCAGTTCATGCCTACTCATTTTTGAAAATACTAGAAATTTTACTTACCTAGTGATGGATACAGTTGATATTTGTGTGCACTGAGCTTTCATGTGCTTGTGGCAGTATCTTAATGAGAACCATCCAAAAGATGGGTGCACATATGTGGGTCACTGGACCTGAGCGTGTGTCCATTCAATTACCCAGGCAGTTATATTGGTTACTATTGGAAGAGTTTGGATCTGAGTGATTAGCTTGGTTTGATCTGTTCAATACATTCCATATCCTTTTTTTATATTTTTTTTTTTCTTAACAGGACTGTCTGGCATAAGCTAACATACATTTTCAATGCTAGCACTAGTCAGGATGTTAAGGTAAACAGATTTCTAGACAGGATGGAAAATGAGATTATGGACCATTTTCTGCAGACAGTCACTTCTAAAGTCAAGGTATGGGATATCTTCATTAATATTGAATATTTTTAGATCAAAGACAGGCACACAATTAATTCTGATGCCCTGATTTGGGAAGGGTGAAACCATAGTTTGATATTCAGGCTCAGTACTCTCCTCTGTCTTATCTGAAGCTGTATGTTGACAGCTTTGATTTTTCCAGTTTTTGGGATCCCAGTTCCACTGTTTGTAGTATTTGCCACTGTGCTACAGATGGGCGCCCCATGGTGCAAGGGTTGAACTTCACCTGGTACTTACTCATCCCCAGCAGCCTGGCGTCTTCCCAGGGCAGCAGTAACTCACAGACCCCAAGGCTATGATGGGTAGTCAAGATGTAGGGAAGGCTGATCAGAAATGTGTGCCTCCCCTGGGATAAGTTCCCCTCCCAATTTTCTAATATTAGACTGTTACCCCAGACACCAGCCTTCATATCCTGGGCTCCATGTCTAGATAACACACAATCACAGGCTCCTACTAGTGTGTGGTGGTGTGCATTTCCTTGGGAAGCTCTCAGGAGGATCTTCACATTCATTGCACAGGCTCCCTTGAGTATGCTGAAGGAAGGAAAAGAAAAAAGGCCAAGGAAGGCCTGGTCTCCAGAGCTCATTGCCAGCCTATCCCATGGGCCCGCACATTGAGACGGGAGCTGGAGGTGGTTCTGACAGGGAGTGCAGCCAACCCTGGGTAGGAACAGGAGACCCAGGGCTCAGGTTTTCAGTCCTTCTCTGTCTATGTCAATGTGAGCTTTGAATTATGAAAGACGATTTGTCCCCTGCTGGTCTGCTAAATGACCCTTTTACTTTTCCATTGAATAAGAGGCAATGGCCGTGCTGGGAGGAGGATGCCAGAGCAGAAGGGTGCAGAATGGCTGCATCTTCCTGCATGCCCCATCCACAGGGGCACATTTTACATAGTCCTTGTATTAGAACTATTGTCACCCATTTTTCGTAGCTTTGGGTCTTCCATGTTTGGGCTTTAGAACTTAATACATCCTTCCTGAGTTTGAATCGTTTCTTTCTTTCATGTTTTGCTTTTCTTTGAAATGAACGCACAGGATGCTGCAGCTTATGGAAGAGTCTGTTTCTGAGAGCAGAAAGAGCAAAAGCACAACAATCTGTGTCTGTTGTCTGTGTGCTGTCTCTACATGTCACTCTTTGACTCTGTCTGTCCCTTTTCCTCAGGGAGCACTGAAGGAGCACTTCAAAAAGTGTGACAGTGTCTTTGGCCACATCCTTGAATCCTTAAAACAAAGCTTTTTGGCATTTGGGAAGAAAAAAACAGACACGTATGAGGTAAGAAATAAGTAAGAAAATAAGAACAAGAGAGTACACAGGAAATCACTGAAACTAGTTCTTGAACCTCTGGATGGCACAGTATTTGAATATTAATCCAGACTACATTTTTTTCTGTTGTTAAAATGGCTTTTAAAGATCTAGTGGTCTCAGTCCAGTTTCTCTGTCCAACAGAGTTGGATATCTTCTTCACTCTGACAGGTAGGAGTGTTCTGTAATCTCAGGAGAGAAACCAACAAGTGAAGATATGCAGAAACTAAATGTGTGTCCCAAATATGGAGGGAAAGTATTGTACCATCTCTGATCTTACCATTGCTCCAATACCACTCTGTTGGAAATCTCAGCTTCTGATGTGCTTCAGCCTTAGCTATAAGGAATATTTTTCCCTTTGATGGAGAGCAGACACATGGAGAGGTGAAAGATCCAGATTCCCAAAGAGTGTCAACTCTCAGGCAGAGTTAAATATGCCAGGATTGGCAAAGAACAACCTCATAGAGTACTTAAGTTTTTTCACCTATACAGTAGCCTAAACAATTCATCTGGGGTCTCATGGCACCTTTGAGTCTGTCTCTTTGGCAATGAGATTGGAACCTGGAGCACTCTCTTCTGCATGCAGGTTGGATTTGCTACTATCACCTGTGCCACATATGTCCCCCTAAGCACTGGCCTTGCTTTCTCTTACCCCCCTAGATCTGCAGGCTCTTTGCCAGTGATGATTTTAGCTAATATTTTGAAACGCCGAAAAAGGTATCGGAACAGAAAAAAATTAGGAGCTATTGCGCTGTTGTTCAGAGCCTGTCACTGGACATTATGTCTCATTAGTGCTGGGGCAAGCAGCAGCTCGGTAGTGGAGCGCTGTGCCAGAGCTGTCTGTCTCTTGTTTTGTCTGTTTTGGACAGGGCTGGGGATTTCCTGTACCTTTGGACCGCAGCCGAAAACTGCTCTGATTTCAATTGCTAATGAAAATGTGCTTTCTGTGCAGCAGCCCATCTACCCTTAGAAACACTTATTCTTCCTCTCCCTTTCAGGCACTGCGTGGTCTCAGCACTGGGGTTTCTCAGCAGGTAGTGGGTGGCTCAGAGGTGCCCAGGTGACTTCTCTGTGCCCAGCTGCAGCTTTGTGCCCAAGGATGTCGCCCTGGGACACATTTAGTTGAGATGCTCCAAGGAGGCTGGATCTGGCTTTGCTTGTAGTCCAAGCTTTTCCCAGGTGACGTGTTTGTTAGCTTGGGGCTAAGCCAAATGTCACTGCTGCTTTGGAGTGTGAGTGACCTCTGGCTCAGCTAACTGGTCCCACTGCTTTTGGCTGGATGTATCCCCATTTATAATCAATGTTTATGTCATCCACATACAGCTTGGAGGTATTGCACATGTTACACTGGACATTTTGAAGGGATACTTAAGCAAAGAAATGGGACAGTTGTCTTCACGGACCCTATATCTGCTGTTTACATTGGTCAGAGTCCTCAGTATAAGGAAGTTAATCTGTGTGTCTTTGCTTTGGAACAGGTCCTTGTCAAGGCTGTCAATGCCATCGTTATTACAGAATATATGCAGGCCCTCCTGACCACTTCCAGGAAACCGTCTTCTGTGCAAAGGAGGAGGATTGTCAGCAAGATAGAAGAAGATCATAGAATGCTGCAAACCATCTTTAAAGAGTGCTTAGTAAATATGTGATATGGTTACAGTTTTGCTCTCTGTCATCAGGAACAATACCAGCAGAGGAAAAGGCTCTGAAAGCAGCAGAAAAGCTTAAGAGGTCTTACCATAGTGGTATTCAGCTTCACAGAAATGACAATCAGATGTGCTGATGGCCCTTCTGATCTGCCAGAAGCTGTTAGTTTGTAGTTTTGAAATATGTGACTGGAGGAGGCAAATTTCACGCTCCTTCCACTGAATGAGGTGCACTCCTCTGAGCTGGTGAGACAGCTCCAAAGCTGTCAGCTACCTCAGGCATGCCTTTGGTACACGGCATGGGGGTGCAGATGAGGAAGAGGTGTTTTCCCCACAGTGTTTTCCCTTGAGCCTCTGGAGTAATGATGGTTCATCACATCTTCACCTTCTCTGTGGATTGCCCTGCATGGCTGCTCCTCCCTGGACATGGGGTATGCGTTGTTGCCCCTCCATCCAGCCTTCTTCCTCCCTGTTGGCCCTGCACAGCCCTTCAGAGCTGGGCTGCTGGCTGCGAGAGCCATTTCCTTGTACTGCAGGGTTTCCTCATGGGTGGAAACACGCTGATTTCATTGTGATTGGTGATGGTTGCAGGGAGGATTAAGTCTTCCTGAAGGGGTAAACAAACACCTCACACCATTAGAAGGTAAAGAGCATTGCAGAAGGGATAGGTTGGGCATAAAAGCAGAGCCACACTTTCAAAGAAAATCTGTGGAAAAATGCTAGGCCTGATTTGCAGAAGCAACTTGGGAAACTTAAAAAGCCTCTTTCTTTAATTCATAATCCAGTGTAACTGGCAGTGCCGCGCACAACGTCTGCGGATGCCACCAGGTTGTCACATGCGTCCCTTGATTATCCAAGGGCAAGGATTGCAATGGCAGAACATCCCCTCCTGTAGCTGCTCCAGCTGGAGAATCGCTGCCGTGCAATGTCCCCTGGCACAGCGCTTCTGCAAATGCAGGCTGAGAGTGCCCAGGCATAGCATTTCATAAGAGGCTGGACTGAGCATCACATTAGTGGTTGCAAAGTCAGTCTGGTAACAAGACTCGGCTGTGATAGAGCAGGTAAAACCCCTGGGCTTTACTGGTTTTAATAGTTTCACAAATTCTGAGTCATTCTCACGATTTGTGAGTTCAAGTGCTAGAGACTGGAAATCTGTTTTCTTCCAGGCAACTCCCTCTGCAAGTCATTTGTCAGCAATTCTTACTTTGTTCAAAGAATAAAATTAAATCAAAATGATTGTCTGTAGGGTCCGCTAAAAAGCTCTTAGACCCATTACAATTACTGCATTAGTTTCATGGTGGAAAGCTGAATGCTCTTAGTGCTTTTTAGCTGAAGACCCACCTCTCCTGGAGTTATCATTCACAGACAAGGCAATGATTTGGGCACTTGAGCCATTGGGAGTAACAGGAGGATTCGCTAATCTTAACTCTGAAGTTTACCAGTAATGCTGTGCTCAGCATCAGCTTTGGATGTAATGTGCAAGAAAAGCTGGTTTTATAGTGCAAAGGAGATACAGGAAATCTAATTATCTACTAAACCCCTACATTCAGCTTGGGTGAAAAAAGTCTAGTTAGCATTGTTTCCCTTCCATCCCATTCCGTTGGCTTGCTTATGTGACTAAGGAGCACTGAAAACCTCAGGGAGGAAATGCAAAAGCGATTTGCAGGGGACAGCCTGATCCTCAGCCAAATGAGGTACATGGTTATGCATGCAAAGAATGTACTCTGCTGCAGACTGGATTTATTGGGCAGTTGGTGCACAGGCTGCACCTGCTCCCTGCCCTGCTCTGCCCTCTCTTCAGGTTCTTCCTTCACCCCTGTCCTCAAGATGCATTAGGAAATACCTCGCTTCTCTCGTAAGGACACTCAAGAACAGCTGACAAGGCACCTCTTTTTTGTCCTTTTAGATTTCAGGCTGTTTACCTCTGACCTTGCCTGTCTAGGTAGTGCTTAACTAAATCTGACACGTTCAAATTAATTAGCGTTTTGTAATAGTGAGCTTGCCAAGTATGGAGCTGTAGAGTGTCGGTGTCTTAGGAGCTGAATGCTGCTTGTGCGCTGTGCAGAGCTGTGCGTCTGCAGTGCAGAGGAAGAGAGAGAAGGCTGCCTTGAATGTTACTATTATTTTTAATTTACGTTCAGTGCAGGGGTGAGCCGCACTGAGAATGCAGCCTGCTGTTTCTAATGCCCCCATGGAGATCAGGGGAACCTGGGCTGCTCCTGCCCCAGTTTGGCAGCCCGTTCTCCAGGTTTGCTTTGTCACAGAGTCTCTGATGATGTGATGGCATCAATAATTCAGGGAAGCAATTGAATCGTGTTACCGCACCAACGAAAAATGTGAGCAAGCCTGGAGCTCTCTCTTGGCAGATCATCTGCATTCTATTTCCTCCAGCTTTGCTAAAAATGCTGAGTGTTTCTTGATGAGGTTTTCTTCTGTGGGCTTCTGTTTAGAGGGAACTGACCACATGCAGCGTTTATCAGCCATGTCTTACCCTTCACAGTGTCCAGCCCTGCTTCTCATTTTTTTTGTTTTTCTGTTAAGGATCTGTGTCCCCTAACCCTCTCTCCAAGGTCGTTTTTCTGTCCCTGAGTTTGCTCCAGGGCAGCAGAAATGTCGTGTCTAGCCAACAGAGTTTATTTTCACATGTGTACAGGGTTATGCTCACCTCTGGAAACAAACCACTTGCCAAAGGGCAAAATGGCCTGGAGAGCCAGTGTAGGGGAAAATGAGGTACATTTGCCCACTTTGCCAAAGGAAATGTAAGAGAGGGATTTTGTGCTGCTGAAGATAATCACCCAGCCACCCTGGAAACAGTCTGGGGCTACACCCCAGTTCCTTTTCTCCTACCCTGGAGGAAAAACAGGCTCCTATACATGTCCCGCCAAGCTCTTAACGCATACAGTGAGATCCCCAGGCAGATACAGGTCCGGCTCAGGGCTATATGCTGCTTCCTTTGTGCTGAACATGCCTTTGTTTTTTTGCCTCAGGGTCCTGCAGCTGGTTCCCTCAAGGATCCTATAAAAGCAATTTTAGAACTTATTCAAACTTCCGATGCTGAGGGGATGAAAATAGCTCTTCTTCCCATTCTCAGAGAATTTCCCGATCTAAGGTAAGGTACTTTATTGGTTTGACTTGTGTAGTTTCTTACATGATTACTTGCCACCAGAAGCCCTATAGTGATATTAATCCTGTGATACTTCTTGCAGCATGCTGGGCCAGGCACAGGGCCTCCCTTTGAATGCACTCACTGCTGCCTGTTCACAGATGCTGATTAACATCATTTATAACTTTGCCAGACATTAACCAGTGGAGTTGAGATGTCCTTCCGTAAAGGTGAAGGATGGGTGAAATAGCTGTCAAAGCAGGAACGCTGTGGAAAAATACTACCCAAATGAAGAATTTACATGCGTGTGTGCCAAATGTAGATTTCAAGAATATCCTTAACTCAGGCATTTAGTAACTTCCAAGCACTTGGCTTTTGGCTTTAATACTTCACTGATCCTTTTCTGCAAAAAAAAAACCATTTCCCACAAAATCCTAGGTGTATTCAGCAAGAATATACACTTAGATTTCTCACAGCAAGCTGTTAAGAGAAATGAAATCCAACTTTTATTAGGCACGTGAGATCTTATCTAAGTGCATTTGGTCCAAAGCCTGCGGTTTATTGCATTTATCTTTTGTCCTGGCATCTTGTGCTAGTGACTGCATTTTTCCAGGTTAACATGGTTACAGCGTGGAGCTCTCTGTCACAGGATGCTGCAAAGGCCAAAAGTGAGAAGAGCTTCAAATAAGGACCAGACAATTTGTAGTAGATAATTAGTTCAGTACCCATTCAACATGACAGTCTTGATATAACCCTCGGCAAAGGAAGTCCCTAAACTACAGACTGCAAAAAAAAAAAAAAAAAAAGGCAAAGAGAGATCATTTTGTGCTTCATCTGGTTTCTATATTCTTTTTGTAAACATTTGCTACTTTTGAAGATGCTGTTAATCTCATACAGCATGGAAATTCTTTTGTTCTCTTTCTCTCTCTCTCTCTCTCCACATAAATATAAATAATAATATATATAACTGTGTATTTATATATACTGTTTGGGTTGGATACATTTGCCCTATTTGTTAATCAGACTAATGTAGTGTGACCCCACTCAGCAAAGCAAAATCCTAGAGCCTTCCAGGTGAACAAGAAGTAGCTCCATCTGATGGGAGAAATTGTATCAAAAAATACTACTAAATGGTCAAATACAGAGTTACATGAAAACTATTATGGCAGATACGGATTTTTTTCTGGGAGACAGCTGAGGTAGAGGTTTCCACAGTTTTGTGGGGATTCTGTGTGCACTGGGCTCAGGACCCATGAGCTCAGCCATATCCCACACAGCTCTTGTAATAAGTCCTCCTCCTTGTTAAGTGGCCAGAGGGTGTCAAAAAGCAGTTCAGCAGCTTCCAGTTGTTGGTTTGGTCCAGCAAAACTGAGTGATAGGAAGCAAGCTTTTTTCCTTGACTTGTTCACTGACCTGCCCTCTTATCCTTTTGGAAAGGAAGGAACATCTGAGTGCAGTGCTGGACATCAAAGACTCACTCAGCCGAGAAGACAGAGCTGCTCTCTTGAAGGCATTTCATGATAATTGCAGGGAATCAGAAACAGAAGCAAACTTGCTTTTTGCGGATATAGAAGTAAAACCTAGGAAATACGGACTATGTGGCTGCCTCTGCTGTTAGCAAAGGTATGTGTGTGTGTGAATGTGCTTGTGTGTAACGTGTACCTGCCAAGGTGTAGGCATTGCTGCTTACAAGGTAGTGGAATGACTATGCCTGTAGCATCACCTCCCCGACATCAATCATTGCCGGTTCTACTTCCCTTGCTCAGCCTGCAAATTTCCATGTCATGAAGCATCGTGTTGTAGGTAGCGCAGGATGCTGAATGTTTAGATGTAGGATTCAAGTTACAGCAGGGACAAAGGAGAAGACAAGGCTCTTCCTCCCTGTCCTTTGCTTGTCTGTGTGTCTCTGCAGCAAGGTCTTTCTGCAGCATCTCCTCCCTTGCAGCTTTTACCGTATGTGCCTGGGCAGGGTCTCTCAGGCAAATGCTGCTGTCTCCTCGCAGCACATCCTGAGGGACTTTTTTCTTGGTGGTCCCACTGCTCCCTCCTCCCTGAGAGTTTTATTAATTAAACTGGGATTGGTTCTGTTCAGGTGACTGTGCAGTACTCTCGAGTGTGCCCCTTCCTTGCTGGCAGCACCAGCTGGTGGCAGAAGGAAGGAAGGATAAAAGTCAGAGGGATGACTGTCACTGTAAGGACTTAAATCCCCTGGCGTGAATTGCCAGGGCTCATTTGGAGCACCTGCAATCTCCTTTCAGTTTTCCAAGGGATTTCTTTGCAGTCACAGATTGGGGATTTTTGGAGGGGGGGCCAGGGGAGTGGGTAAGCTGCAGCAGATCTTGAAACTAAGCAGGTCCTCATAGTTTAAAAATACTTCTTAGTGGAGAACATGCAGCTGTTTGTTTCTCTTTAAATAATCTGCAACTTCTTTTTAGTCCATATTTGTTGAACTCAGAGCCAGAGAATTTTGTTTTATCTTTGCCAGGCCAGACCCGTCGGCTATCAGAAACAGTCCCCCTTGGTTAATATTTACAGATTGTCACCAGTCACCTTCTGTTGGATAAGCCGACTAGACTGAGTATCTCAGGTTGAGAAGCACAGTCCCTTTCCACCTCCTGCTTCACTCTCCAGTGTCACTATTTATTTATAGTTCCCCATGTTAGCAGATCAGGGGATGAGTTATGCAGGGCTCTGACCTGGGGCCTCCAGGCACAAGCAGACAGTGGACTACCCTGGTAGCAGCAAAAGCAATTAGAGAAACAATTATAAGCACACAAGCGTTCCTCTCCTAATGAAAACTGATTCTGATATAATGAACTGGCTAGCAGCCACCCACCTTTATACCCTCCTTTAAAGAAAGTACCCACGGCATCACCTTCACTTTAGAAAAGATACTCAGGAACATGTTTTTAAAACACTGTAAGTCACTTAATCTCCTACGTGCTGAAATCCCTTGGGTAAAGAGCCTCCCAAATCCGAGAAGACCTGGCTGTCTGTGCCGTGGTGGAAGCACGTATATAGTGCAGGTTGGTAACCTCACCCGAGCTCAGGGGGTAGCAGTAACAGTGAAATCAGTTATGACATGTGCTCCAAGGAAGGTCACCTTCCTCCTTTCATCCCAGCCCTGCGATTTTGCTGCCACACTCTGGGGTGTGATGAGCAGGGATATTGGGAATCATCTGCTTCCTCCCAGCTAGAAACACAACGATTGCGCCTATTTGTCCCTTCTGTATGCGGAGGTGGGAGGACTCTGGAAAAGCATTGTCTTTGGTTGTTTCATGTTAGCATGAAATAACCTCCCAGAAGAGGAGTGAGCAGGTTTGGCTAGAGAGGGCAGGGAGCAACAGGGATGCTGCCCATGGTTGTGGGCCCATGGATTGCATTAGGCAGTGTAGCCAAGGACCTGGAGATTTTCAGCAGGTGAACCGTAGAATCATAAAATGTGTTGGGCTGGAAGGGGCCTTTAAAGCTTCATGCAAGAGTCTGTGCATAGGAGGGATGTTTTTACTGTTTGACTCTTCCATATGTTTTGATGAGTGCTATTTGATTACCCAGCTTTTTTCGTGCTTTCCCTCAGGCCTTCTGGGAGAAACATGAGGTCTTGCTCCCACATGGCAGCATCTGCAATCACAGCTCCTTGAAAGCCTCAGGAATGCATGCAGCCAGATGCACTGAGAAGACTCACAGCTATGGAAGACACAATTCTTGCACTTTTTTTGGGAAAACCACGTGGCCCAAATCCTAATCTTCTATGCAGAGTCCAGGTGGAAGATGAATGGGATATAGCAGAAAGACATTCCTGCAAAATTTCCTAGAGATTGCTGCTTAGCTGAGTCCTGGTGGTTATTTCCAGGATGTAGCGTGATGGTGTATGGAGGAGGAAGAAGGTTCCCCCTCACAAATTCCTCTCTGTTTCCATCCCCTGTTTCATGCAATCTCACACAAAACCAGGAGCTGTTGCATCACATGGTGTTCTAGCAGATGACACTCCCCCAGGGACTCAGGACCCTTCTTTAGGGAATCCTTTAGGAACTCCTGTCTAGCCTGTGGTGCCTGTGGATCTGGACATCTAGCCTGACCCGCACCAGGAGGGGCATGGAATGAGCTGCCTTATCCCCACACACGAAGGCTGTGACCTGCCTTGGGGGTAGGCTGCCGTGGTGCTGGCTGTGGGATGCAGAGCTTTTCCTGTACGAGTTTTACAGCTGGCTCTGGAGCAGAGTCTTGCATTCGTATTTATACCTCAGTTACTGGAAACTTCCCCTTGGAGAGGGAGGGGAAAGCCTCATGGGAAGCAAACAGTGAAAGGAGCTGTTTGTCCCAGCCTCCGGGCAAGGTCTGTACTCTTTTCAGATGTAAATAGGCAGTTCCGCCGGGAAAACACTGACATTTCTTCCCAGTTGTCTATGGACTGGTCACAATCCCCAGGCTGGATTTGGTTCAAGGCCCTCCTTCGCTATTGTCTTAATATAGGCCATTACCGCTCCTCTCTGACTGTGTAAACAAGTGAAAAAGCTCTGCTACCTCAGAGGTGCCAGTGCTTTTCTGAGCAACCAGTCCCCCTTGAATCTGTTTCCCCCACAAGAAAAGGAGCAAATTCGTGCATAACCCATCAATTCACGGCACGGGGCACATGTCAGGCCCTGGGACCTGGGGAAAGCGTGGGTGCAGGTAGGTGCTGCCATGCCCTGCAGTCCACATGGTCACCCTGGGAGCTCAGGGGCAGCTTGTCTGACCAGAGCTCTTCATGCAGACGGGGTCCTGTGGGCTTGACAGGAGCCAGGGCAGGTTTGTAATTGCTGTGAGCTTTGCTCCTGGCACAGCACTGAGCGTGGGGTGAGTGGCAGAGAAGTGGGAAGGAGCAGGTTGCTCCATCTCCAGGGAGTTCTCTGTGGGCTTTCAGGCCACCATGAGACCTCAGCGTCATTACACTCGATTCTGCAGATCATTAAAAGGCAGCGAGAGCATCCTGCAGCCCGCCTTCAAAGGCCCAGCTCTTATGTCCCTCGCATTTTATCGCTGTCCACTGCAGCTTTGGTGAGACCTCTCCCTGGACACGGAGGAGCTGGGGGAGCTGCAGCCCAAACAAGTGGGAAGGGGTTGGGCTGTGGGCCTGAGTGGACACCTGCCCTCTGAGGGTTCCCAGCCCTGCTGACATGCTGAGCCAATAACCCTCCCACCTAATTGCATGGGTTTTTTTCTAATGGCACGTGTTTTTCAAGGGTGGGAAGGCATGACAGATCTGTTGGATATGGCAGGGTCAGAGTCAGCCCCTGCTGATGGGGATTTCAAGCAATAAGCCTTCCAGAGAAAATAAATAAAACCCCCTCTGACATTTCAATCACGGCTGGGCTAAAAATAATCCCAGAGCACGCTCCTGCTACGGACATGTCGATCTCTATGTACATCTCTGCCATTTGACATTCGCAGTCAGACGAGGGTGTGCTCCACTTGCAAGCAGCGGCTGGAAGCTGTGGGTGACGCCGGGTTTGTCACCACTGACCCTGCGGATGAGAGGGCTGAGGACAAGCCCTGCGCCACCATGGGTGCTGTTGTGCCTGTCCTCGCTGCGCAGGCAGGGGGTCGGCAGCACCTTCTGCTTTCAGGGAGGTTTCTTAGCAGCAAGTTTCTGCATCCTGTGTGCAACATCCAGTTGTGGAGAGGGCAAATAAAGGCTTGAATTTCTGCATGGGGTTTAGTGCTGGTAACACGTGTGAGGTTTTCCAGAGCCAGCAGGCCCAGGGATGTCAGCTGGGCGAGTGTTCGGTGGGAGACGGGGAGAGGCTGCCCGGTGTGGAGGCAGATGGTGTGGGAGGGATGTCCCCAACCACCCGCAAGTTGCCCTGGGAGAGCAGATGGTGTGTGGGGAGCTCCCGGTGGCTCCCCGGTAGGGGAGGCAGCGGCAGGGGGGATGCTGGGATGCTCCCTGGGACTATCTGGGGTGAACAGAGAGGGGAGGGGAGGCTGTGGGGAAGGAGGATAAGGGATTTCCCTGGTCTGGGGGGATTTTAACCCACTGCTGTGTGCCCTGATTTTCCCAAGTGATCCAGCCTCCCCCTTTCTAGCCTTCACCCTAGGCTGGGGTTAAAGCGCTTGAGTGGGATTTGTGCTGCTCTCTGCAGAGGACTGGGAAGCAGGGTCACACTCAGGATCCTTCTGCAGGATTATCTTGTGGCCTTGGGATGTGGGCAGGGGCAGAACTGCCATTGCTGCCAGCCTGCCAGGGCCAGCATGGAGCTGTACTGAGCATCTCCCACCTGCCTTTGTGTCCAGCAGCTCCACTGCCACAAGCAGGACAGAATTGCTCAGAGCTTGGCACCCAGAGGCTCCCTGCACAAAGACTCCCTCCCTCTGCACGCAAAGTTTCACAGGGATCCCCTTGGTGCCAGGGTCATGCCACTGCATGTTTACCCAGCACCTGGACATTCCAGCCCCAGGGACGTGGGCAGCAAGGAGTGACACAGTGCTGCTGGTGGTCTGATGCTCTGACTTTTTTGGGAGCTGCTCTCCATCCATCACCTCTCCAGCTCTGCACTGGGCTGGCAGGTTGTACAGTGAGCAACAATTTGTCACCCGTGTCCCCCACACTGCTCAGGGCTGGGGTTTGGCTGGCTGCTTTGAAGTGCTGCTGCTGGCAGAGCCTCGCCAGGCACCCCTGTCATTTGAGCTCCCGTCTCCAAGGGTCACCTTCAGTGCTTGATGCTGAAGACAGTGGAAAACAGACGCTCCTTAATTTTGCTGCAAGGTCTAAGGAAAGACCTGACATTTGCTGAGGTGCACCTGTGCTTCCCCAGTTTATTTAGTGGCTGTGCCAAGGATGAGTAACAGGGAACGGAGGACTTGATGGTGGAAAAAAAAAAAAAGGCAATATTGAGGGTTTGGGACATGCTGAGTTCTGCTGGATAACAAATGTGCATGAGGAAAATCAATTCCTAAAACCACGAGACTTCAGAGAGGGCAAGCCACTTGCTGATTGCAAAATGATATAGTAAGTTGTCTTTTATTCCCTTTCCACCCACCTCCCAAGAGGAGGCTGTGAATGCTGGGAAACTCATGTATTGGCCCCAGTGTTAACCCAAATAACTTGCACCCACCTTTGAGGCTTTCCTCTCCAGCCTTGGGCTCTGCCAGCACCTGGCTGGGGAGTTACAAGCGGTGTTCCTCAGGGCTCTGTTCTGGGTCCAGTGCGCTTCAACATCTTTGTCAGCGACATGGATGATGGCATCGAGTGCACCCTCAGTAAGTTTGCCGACAACACCAAGCTGTGTGGTGCCGTGGACTCACTTGAGGGAAGAGATGCCATCCAGAGGGACCTTGACAGGCTTGAGAAATGGGCCAGTGCAAACTGCATGAGTTTCAACAAGTCAAAATGCCAGGTCCTACACCTGGGCCAGGCTAACCCCAGGCACAAATACAAACTGGGCACAGAGTGGGTTGAAAGTAGCCCTGAAGAGAAGGATTTAGGAGTGTTGATAGACGAGAAGCTCAACATGAGCCAGCAGTGCACTCATGCAGCCCAGAAGGCCAACCGCATCCTGGGATGTACCAAGAGAAGCGTAGCCAGCAGGTCAAGAGAGGTGATTCTCCCCCTTTACTCTGCTCTTGTGAGACCCCACCTCAAATACTGCACCCAGTTCTGGTGTCCCCACCATAAGAGACATGGATCTGTTGGAGCGTGTTCAGAGGAGGGCCACAAGGATGATCCAGGGGTTGGAGCACCTCTGCTACGAGGACAGGCTGCAGGAGCTGAGATTGTTCAGTCTTGAAAAGAGAAGACTTTGGGGGGACCTAATAGCTGCCTTCCAATACCTGAAGGGAACCTACAGGAAGGCTGGGGAGGGGCTTTTTACAAGAGCCGC
>NW_009736759.1:0-2207 GCF_000703405.1 Apaloderma vittatum | reverse complement strand
TGGCTGCCCTTCCAGCCTAGGCCATTCTATGATTCTGTGATTCTATGATTCTATGATACCTGGCTCACGGGTGAGTGCTTGGGATGAGCAGCACAAGAGCCACCACACGTACATCCCCCATGAGGAAATGCCCTAGAACATCACTGAAGGTTTAGTTTTAAGGCTTAAATGCCTGCGTTTATCCCAGCACCTCGTAGTCCGTGCAGGAGGAGGCACTGGTGTATGCTGAAGTGTCTGTTCTGCGCTAAGGGCTGGGCTGGGTCCTCCCAGTATCCTCCAGTGGCCCTGGGGACACCCCAGGTTGGTAAGGATACACACCTGGTGCCATCTAGTGGCACTGGGACACGGGAAGGGCCATGGCTCTTTTATATTTATTATTTGCATTATTGTTATGGGGCATTACAGGGATGTATGCCTGCATGGTGTATGAGTTGTGTGGGGTGTGAGTTGCCCCTTATTGAGGTGTGAGACTTGCAGGAAAATAAAAGTTGGGAATCCTGGTGTAAAATAGGATTCACAGAGCAGGCAGGTATTTCTACCAGCCAAATAAGCGACAATTTTGTGGGAAGATTGCATAAGAAAGCAATTAGCAGAATTACTGGGATATGTCCTGTTCTTTATAAGAACATCTAAACCTTGTAAGTAGACAGAGGAGAGACTGAGAGACTGCCCCGCAGAGCTAGGGCCCACGGAACTGGTTTCTTCCCTCTCCACAGCAGTCAGGGTTCCTGCTGCAGTGAAGAGCTTTAGCATAAGGTTTTAGTTGGCTTAATCTGAGCTAAGGCCATATTCCACCAAAAGACAGGTTCCTGCTCTTACTCCTGGATGCCTCCCCTCCACCTCCATCACCTTGGCTCTAGGGTTGGCTAAATTAACAGCCAAATAGATAGTTCTGCATGGGTTTGCCTCTCACCTTTCCTTCTTGGGTGCTCTGGGGAAGTTACCTCTCTCTGAGCTCCACCTGCCAGCTCCACACCTGCTGACTCTCTGGCCTCCAATTGCCATTCTGCAGCCTGCGGTTCCCAGCCTGTTCCCAGATGCCCTCCCTGAGCTGTCCCCCTGCCTACTGTCCCTTTGCCCAGGCCAGACTGAGCCATTCCCTTGCTGACAGTTTGCTGCTGCCCACGGCATCCAGGAGGACGTGGGGCTGCGGTGCTGCCTGTGCCTGTCTGTCCTGCTCACCCTGCCTCGCACAGCCTGTGCTGGGGACATTGCGTATTGCCCAGATGGGCTGTTCTGTTCTAAAATAGGTGCCAGTCTGCCAGCAGTTAAAATAAATGGGCTGGGTTTAAAATAGCTGCTGGGAAAACCCCTGTGTTTCAGAGCCAGGACAAAGTATTTGCAAGAGCAGACTGTCTGGAGTGGTTTGTTGTATCATATATCCTTGCAGGGTTTTGGAAAAAATGTAAAGCAAATCTTGGTTCACAGATGAGTATCAGATTTTTTCCTGCACCATCTGAACTCCTCCACACTGATCTTTTGTGCCTAACAAAATGGGCTTGTGTTATGCCAAATGATGTCATTTTATTCCTCTCCAGACTGCCCAGTGCTGAGAAAGATCTGAATCTCCATTCCCAGACACCAGCTGTGGCTCCTGCTCATGCTGCCACATTGTCCATGGCCCATTTCCGAGAGGTCTCATCCAGCACGAACCAAACTGAGGAGGGAAAGCTGGACCTGGCCACAGCAAAGGTGAGCCCACACTGAGGTTTTGCAGCCCAGAAAGAAGCTGAGGTAGCCACTGAGCACGAGCACTTCATTAAAAGCTCTTTGGAAGGGAGAGAGCATTTCTGTGCACAGGTTAAGGGCTGTGCTCTGCCTGGTGTGAAGCACTCATGTAAAGATCAGCATGGAGGAAGCTATGGCATGGCTCAACCCCATGTTTTGCCATCCTGACACGTATGTCAGTGGCCTCGCCCTTGCTGCACGGGTGACAATGTACCAGGAGTGGCCTGGTGCTGGCAGCAACCCCAGCCACAGAGGCAGCTATGGGCTGCAGCCACCCCAGTGCACCCATGTCCCCCCAGGTCTGAGCCGCTCGTAACACAAGTCAGTCTCCCCACCGCGGCTCCAGGCAGGGCTGTTTGGATGGGGCAGCTGGGGGCTGTTTTGGGGTTGGCCTGTCAGTGGAACTGGGGAGGCTGGAGGCTGCCACCTGCCCTGGGTGCTGCTGTGGCGGTGGTGGTGCCTGGGTCTGAGGGTACAGC
>NW_009736758.1:9521-14258 GCF_000703405.1 Apaloderma vittatum | reverse complement strand
TTTTTTTTCTTGTCTTGGGATGTAGTAGAACTGGAGAAGATCTAGAGAAGAATGCTAAAGGATAATCAGCAGAACAGCACTGTGTTTTTAAGAATAACAAGTCAGTTCTGCTAGAATCTTTTAGGCTGGAAAGGATGTAACAGAGAGGAAATATGAATGACATGGAAGAAGAGAACAGGAGGTAGTTGTCTCAGAATGAAAATTAAGGACTGTCAACTTCAGCAAGTGGTTGAGTTGGTATGATTAAAGAAAAAGGTTTCTCACACAGCAAGAAGTTAAGCTGTGGAAGTCACAGATCCAATGCATTGTACAGATACTAAAATTTGTGTGGGTTCAAAAGCAAGTGGACAAGTAGGTGACACCCAAATTATTAAGACTTACCATATGCAAAAAACCTAGTTGTTTTCAAGAAATTCTCAACCTACAAATCTTTGTATTGTAGAAGAACGTTCCCACGGAACACTGTACACTTGATACTCTATCCCCATATACCTGTCATGTTCTTAAAGCTTGGTCACCTGCTGTTGGCTGCTGCTGGGAGACAGAGTATTGAAATAGATAGATCTTTTGGTTTGACCTTGTATTCCTATTCTTATAAATTAGATTACTCATATATCTGTTCTGGAAAAATAAATAAATAACTTTTTTTCCCCAAGAATAAGTATAAATTAGCAACTAAGAAATATAATACATCGTATGACTCCTTGATTGTGACATCATTTCTTGGACAAAAATCAAGGCTGTAACTCAAACAGAGATGCCATATTAGATTAACTGGGAGCACTAACCCAACTTAAACTGTTTTGTTTTTCTGAAAGAACTGGAAACTCTCATTAAATTTTAATCAACATTAACAAATTGAGGAATTCAGGCAGCAACTCTTCAGTGACATCAACGTCTTGATAATTTATGGGCAGGGATTTCATAGAATTGCTTATGTTGCAAGGGACCTCTGAAGACAACCTAGTCCTGTCCCTGCTCAAAGCAGTGTCAAGTGGAACAGGTAGCTCAGGATGTTGTCCAGTCAGATTTTGAATACCTCCAAAGATGGAGACTCCATAGCCCATTCGAGTTGGGTTTTGGTAGCTTGTGGAATCTTTTCTTAATTAAGCATAAATTTAATTTCCTGTGTTTCAGTCTTTGCTTTTTGTCTCTTGTCCTCTGACTGGATACCACTGAGAAGAGTCAGGGTCCAAATTTTTTCATCTTCACATTGAGTTTTAATAGACATTGATAAGGTCTCCTGCTGTGAGACTTGACTTTTCAAAGCTGAACTGTCCCAGCTCTCATAACCTCTCCTCATGAGGCAGGTGCTCCAGTCCTTTAATCATCCTCATGGCCCTCAAAGGAATTTAGTCACAGCCACCATTAAACAAAGCCCGTTGACTTTTAAAGGCAAGATATGAGAGTGTTTAACTAAGCTTTTGTACCACATTTGATTCTTTCAAATTTGACTAAATTGGCCATGCAAAGGAGATAAGATTTCCTGCTATTGTGATTCTTACAGGTGAAGTCACATGTGCCTTTATTTATAGAGTTGTGGTGTGTCATGTGGGCAAGTGATACTAAGTGTTCCAAATAGGAGCCCCTTCTATTTCACTGAGGCTAATAACTGTATCTTGCAATTCAGTCTCTGTGATTGACATAGGCCATTCTATGATTGTCTATGATCTAAGTTGGAAGGGACCTTAGAGATCATTTTAATCCAACCTCCCTGTCACCAGGGATGCCACCTCTCAACTAGATCAGGCAACACATGTGGACCAAACGGGAATCGAACCCGCCACCTTAGTGTTGTTAGTGCTACGCTCTACTGACTGAGCTAACCGGCCCCCTTACTGATGTAGAGCTGCTGGATGAAATTTGAGTCAGAAATCTGAGGTCTCAACTGAAGGGTCAGGCTAAGTGTGTCCACGGGTGGGATGGACTCGCTAGCCTCCTGGCAACCATCCTAGGAGGACAACTCTAACTCCAAACCTGGGCAGATGGAGCTCGCTTAGCCCTGTAAGGCCATCCACCTAAGAGAAGGATACTTAACTAAGCCTACATCCTGAGGACTTTGCTGTCACCGTCCAAGCTCACTAGGCCCTGCCAGATGAGGCTGAGGAGTAAAGGGTGGGGCCAGTTCTGTGCACGTTGAGCCTCACCTAAAAAATCCAATGTGCAGGCTTGAAGGTTACACCCACATTTGTAAAGTCCTGTAGCAACAGGTGAGGGATGAAACAGCAGGTGATAAGGTGCACTGGAAGCTGCAGATCCAACCCTACGTGCAGACGGTTCAGGACATTGGTCGCTCGAGACTGACCCCAGAGATGACAGTCTTGTCCAGCAACATCCTGAATGACCAAGCAGCCTTTTTCAAGGAGACCACTGCTTACTCCACATGGAGAGGGGCCTAGAAAAGGTGGCCTAACCCTCCACCTGGTTGGCTAACTGTGGCCAATGGGCATCTTCCGACAAACACAAAGAGACAAAGGCACACACCTGCCTCCAAAGGTGCGTTCAGATTGACACTCAATGTTGGAACATTAGAACCATGCTTGGTACTGTGGATAGTGGACGTCCTGAGCGTTGTTCTGCTCTAATTGCTCACAAACTATCACAACTCAACATCAACATTAACATTACTGCTCTCAGTGAAGTTCGTCTCCATGAGGAAGGCAGCCTCAAAGAATATGATGCCAGCTACGCACTTTATTGGTCAGGCAAACCCAAAACTGAAAGGTGCCTTTCAGGAGTTGGTTTCATAATTAAAAACTTCATGGCCTCCAAACTTGCAAATCTGCCGACAGGTCACCCCAATCGCATTATCTCCCTACGCCTCCCACTACACAACAAGCAGCATGTTGCGTCGCATTATGCCTATCCCACATTGGCCTTTTTAGCCATCAGCGTGCTTGTAGCAAGTGTGGGTAGAGCCCTTCCCATATCTTCATTTGCAAAGCCTAGCCATGGTGGTGATATGTTCAGTACTTTCTTGGCAAGAGGGAGGTCTTTTACTGTCTACAAAGATATGCAAAATGCTTGCTTTCAGCTTGTATCTTGTTGCTAAGAAGACCTATAGACTATTATGACATGTTTTAGGCAATTCGCTTTAAATGCAAGTTATTGCATGCTGTGTATCACGGCATCACAGTATCACAGTATGCTAGGGACTGGAGAGGACCTCAAAAGATCATCTAGTCCAACCCTCCTGCTAGAGCAGGAACACCTAGATGATGTTACGCAGGAACGCGTCCAGGCGGGTTTTGAAAGTCTCCAGAGAAGGAGACTCCACAACTGCCCTGGGCAGCCTGTTCCAGTGTTCTGTCACCCTCACTGAGAAGAAGTTTCTTCTCAAATTTAAGTGGAACCTCTTGTCTTCCAGCTTGATTCCATTACCCCTTGTCCTATCAAGCTTCTGCAGTTTTGATCAAGTATAGTATAACCTTCACTCTTTGTTGTATATCTTTTTGGTATTACTTGAACTGTTTTAATATTTCCCTTCAGCAGTACTTTCTTTTATGAAAAATCAATGTCTATTTCTTTAAAAGTAGCCAAATTGCTAAAATCTATTTCACTAGTTAAAGATTTTTCACTTATTCTTGCCAAATATTAGCTGACTAATTTCAGAAAGCTAAAAACCAATAAATATCATTCCAGATAAAGAAGAAATGTCAACTAGAATAAAAGAGCTAATAATTATTTTTTAAAGAATGTGTATTTCTTTAAATTCAGCTGAAAACATCTAGTAAGTAGGTATCTATTTGAAAGAGCTGAATGTTAGAAGAAGGGAGTCTTGAAGAGAGAAACTTTCACTTTTTAAGATGGAGAGGTGTCATTTGCCCTTTATTCACTTAAGTACTTCTTACCAATCGGATTCAATGCAATTTAAGATTGGACTGCAGTGACATATTGAAAGTTAGGGATGGGGACACTCCAGAATTGGGGATCTCTGTAGGCTGTGGTATTCCAGAACTAGGAATGGGAGCTGCTATCCCTTTGGGCATGGATATTGTCATTCTCTGAGCTCTGTGGTGCTCTGGGGTTGCAGAGTGAAGGTTAGAATTGGGGGGAAAAACAGAGTAGAGAACTTGAAAGGCTTTTATAGGTTATTACAGTTCGTAAGTTTAAATGAGACCTGTTCTTTCCTTTGTCTTGCTTTGAGCTCTGTGAAATGGTCTCTGGCCTCTGTTCCACCTTCTCTCTTACTGTTTATGTAACAAGTGATCCCATATTTGAGGATTTATTATAATTATAGTACAGTCTGAGCTTGGCAGCGTGGTGGGTTTGATTGTTATGGCTTTCAGCAGTACTCTGCCAGTTTTTACTTCAAGGGCTGTCTCCTTCCAGTGCAGCGTATTCTGAAATGCATAGAAATACACAGTGACTCTAAAGAGGCAGCTTTTGAACCACATGATTGTATTGCCCGGTGTTTAAGAGAGGATTGCACATGGTTCTCAAGAGAATTATTATCACGTTTTTTGTATTTATTTTCTTTAGTTGTACATCAGGAAACTGTTTTGGTGGGGCATGTATGTGCATGCTTCCTAAACCCAAGTGTCGTAATGAGTCATACAATTGGCTGATATTATTGTATCAGTAATATTTCCAATGACTTCTTACACTTCAGATCTGTTAGTTTAAAAACTTATGCAACGAGAGCCTCGGAATTTGACTTTACCATTTTCTATTTCATTTGCTTTTTTAGCAGTTAATGATGCTGTCATACTAGGGTCTATGCTTAGCTTGCCCACT
>NW_009736758.1:0-9490 GCF_000703405.1 Apaloderma vittatum | reverse complement strand
ATTCCTGATGGGTTACACGTGTTTTTATTTAGGTATTTTCAAATGCATTCTGCTAAACTTATTGTTTTGTAAACAAAAGTTTATTTGGTCATGGCCAACATTTTTTCAGAACCTAATGCACTGTTGTCATTATAGTGATTAAGCAAGTCTATTTTCAGAAATACTATCCAGAGCAATTGCCACATTGGAACCGTTACACCTTTATCTCTGTTCAGGACTAACCGTTCGTTCTGCATATCGTTGAGCTCTCATTAGTGAATGTGATTGAATTTTGATTTGCATGCTTTTTGTCCTTAATGTCTGAACTTAAAGTACTATTTATTACCTCCAGAATGTATTTTACCTCTTGTCATGCCCAGTGTAGATTAGCAGTCTTCTAAGTAATGGAAAGAAAGCTAAATACTACAAATTGGATTGCTTTGCACCTTTAAAGAGTAACTTACGTGCCTATAGGCTGTTTGGAACCATTTATTCACTATTCTCTTTCATGTCAAATCAATGCCAGTTTCACAAAGCTGAAGTCATCCTTATCCTTCTGTTACTGTGCAGTAATAAAAAGAGCTACCCCTGGAAATTTAAAAAGCAGAGTTTTGAGAAGGTGGTAGGAGAAAGAAACTTAATCTGTTGGTGCATTTTATTTATTTATTTCCCCATGGCAAATTTTGGTTTTTAGGACTGTACAGATTTTGGTTTTTAGGACTGTACAAATTAGCAGCAACTCCTCTGCTAGCTCTAGTCATGTGGTGTGTGTTGGGAGAGGGTCAAGTAAAAAGGCTGCGTCGTGCAGCCACGTGCTGCAGCCTTCATTCTCAGCACGGTTGGATTGATGCTGTCCGGCACAGTAACAGTGTACTGCACAATTCTGATTAGGTAGAGTGAGATGCATCTCTGAAGCTTACCTATCTGGAAGCACTCAGACTTGGTGAATAGCAAATTGGTAGTTTTGCGTGACTTTTGCTAATCTCTTGTTGTAACTATCTATTTCACTTCAGATGCCATGAAGAAAAATGCCTTGCAACTTAAGGGAATTGGCAGTGCTATTTCTGTACTTCAGAAGAACAAAAAACCAAGTAAACAACCAAAGACAACCCACAAAAACCCAAAACAAACTGTCCTTCTCTCTGCCCAAACCCAGCCCTTTGAGATATGCAAGAAGGATTTTGGGACAAAATCATATTCCTTCAGAATTGTTTAAAATTTGTTTTTCTAATGTTCATTGATATTTTTTGTTTGGTTGGTTTGGTTTTTTCCTCCTCCCTTCCTCTTATGTTTAACCGTCATATAGTAGTATCTTGGTCTATTTTTTAAATATGGTTTCTAACACCATTGGCTCTTAACAAGGTGCTGTACAATTTGTTCTATTATATATTACAGTAATGTGCAGACTTAAAGGCTTTTGTGCAACCACTATTGGAATATATATTTAATTTTGAAATCATAGACTTTTTCAACTGAAAGTCTTGGAAACTTTTTTAAACAGCTTCTTACTTAGCAAATGTTTAGTTAATAGTTATTTTTTTATTCTGTGAATTTAGAGCTGTTGATCATATTACTTCACCCTTCTGTACTTTAATTCACCAGAATTTTTCTTTTTTTCAGGAGACTTTATAGGAATTAGTATACTGCTTGTTACTAAGCCATAGTTACTATAATACTTAGCAAATTTTATTACTTCTACCCTTGGATATAGCCACAGAGGAATGGCCTTTTGCAAATATAATGCTTCATGTACTCTTTCTAACCAGCTGAAACCTAAAAAAATAAAGCTAAATCATTCTTAGTGTGTACTTTTGAAAGGTATTAAACACATTCTTTGGTACTAATTTTCTGTGATGTAACTTGATGATAAAAGAAATACCCAACACAGGTTGTTGCTAGGGATTGGCAGCATTTGCAAATTGCTGGAACAAGTAGAAAGACCTCTGGAAAAAGAACCAAGTGAAAAAAACAGGTTTCAGGCACATTAGGAGAATGTGAGTGGAATTCTCATGATAGATGAGAAGTTTTTTATAAAAGGAGAAGGAAGAAGTTTAATGCCCTTAAGTTATTCTAACTCTTTTCATTTAACAAGTAGACCAAAGTTATACAGCAACCACAAAGATATAAGAAAAAGGCATGTAGGTCATCTGCCTTGTAGCATAAATTTGATTAATGTATTCTGAATGAAAATTACTACTAACTTGGTTTACTCTCCCCCTCCCTCCCCCAATTACTTTTTTCTGCTCCAGATTGTCTTTCTGTTTGACAGTTTCAGACAAAGCATCCGGTAAAGATATTTAGTTGTCATTAACCATCCAATGCTGCTTTAAATGGAGTGGAACTCCTCCATTGCTTTCTAGTTTAACTCTTAATTTGCATCTTTGGTAAATTGTGATTTCATACAGGTTTATGGCTTTCCTGTTTGGCACTTGAGCAGTTTTCATTATTACATGGTATAAAGTGTATTGGCTTAGGTGTATTTTTCTGTCGTGTATTAAATGTTGAAACAGTAAACTTTTTTGTGAGAATTTCTTTTGTCTTTGTCACATTGGATTGGTGGCATGTTTCTGAGAAAGCTGCTTTGTCCTCTTGCTCATAGAAGGAGCATTCAAGGCTTTTATTGTACTTGGTGACTGGGGATCAATTCTGCTAACTGCTTTGTAAGACATTTTATTTTTAGAGGAAGTTCTACTCTCTCTTTGCAATGAGTGGTGACTGCTTATTTAAGGACTGAATATTTCCGATATTCCTCAGTGTTCTGGGGTGGTTTTTCTGAGTGGGGGGTGATGAGGACTACAGTGGTGGTGGTTCTTGATTAGATGAATTAGGCAAGTAGCCTTTTGGTTGTTTTTTGTTTGGTTTTTTTTGTGGGGGTGGTGGTTTGAATTTGTATGGGTTTTTTTGTAAGAGTTTTGATGGATGGACCATAATATGCCAAAGTAGCATACAATCCATACATAGAGTAAGAAATATATTAATAGCATACAAAGACCTTTCTGGACATGCAAACTGACAAATCTGTGTACTTATCCTTACCTGGAAACAGCTATAGCGTAGCTGTTGCTTGAACTGAATTGTTGCTTTGTTTTTATGGAAAACCAAATTATTATAATAGTTTTGCAGTGAAAAATACTGGTTGAAGGCTAATTTGTAAAAAGGACTGAAGTTTATTGAATTACTTTTCCAGAGTAGTATGTATACCTCTTCAGAAACTGTGAGGTAGAGCTGTAAATATGATAGCTGCATACAAATTATTGCAGCAAGCTACTTGTTTAGCTTCTTCAATATCCAGCTTGCTTGTAAGCAGCATGTCTTTCAAAAAAGGAAAAAGATTTCTGGTGATAGTAACCACTTGGCACAGAGGGACCAATAGTCCATAAGAGGATAAACTTTATAATTTAATGGTGGCTTGATGATGCTGACTGTTAATTTGTCCAAATATGTGTATTAAGTGGTCAGATATTTCACATGTGAGCGTTTTTGTGCTGCTATTGCCAGCCATAATAATTTAAGGCTTGGACTTTATGGAATTTGTGGAAACAGGGTGTTGAGAATGTTGCTTTCTGCTTTTATGCAGCCTCTGAAAGTAAGCTTTTTGCTGTCTCTTTTTTTCAACAGGGTAGTGTGTATTGTGAACTAATGCTTCATTTCCTTAGTTCTGGGTGGTGCAGAAAACCTTTCAGTACTCTTGAATGAAAGTCCCTATAGTGATGTAATCCTTTCAGATGCCTGGTAAGAGGCAGATTCTTGATATTGAGTGGGAGGAATCATAGTAAGTATCTGTTTTCAAGATGGAAACTTTTTTAGTTTGAGATTCTTATGTTCCACTTTATACTTGTTGCATTTCCTCCATGCACGGGGAACAAGTTATCACGAAGCCTCTTGGAAATGTGTCTATCGACACTGAGCACAGCAGCCCTGCGAAACAGGGTTCATCCAGCAATCCTTATACAAGCTTTCTCTAACCAGCTGAAGTACTAATAAGTAATCAACAGAAATAGAAAAATTTACAGCAGGTCTGTGTTATACACTGAGCACAGTGAGCAATATTTTGATGCTGTTATGTGTCTCTCAGCTTGACATCTTGTGATATATCTCAGATGTTTGAGACAAGCTGAGAGTAGAGAGATGGGCATCTGGGGTGCAATTTGTTAGTTTAGAAGCATGGTGTGAGGAAACCTCGACACCTGGAAGGGAAAATTTCCATTGCCTTCAAAGCGTGATGTGAACCCTGGTGTTTTACTGTGATGGTAGATGACACCAATTTTATTTCATGTTATAAATTCAAGTTTTGAAAGCTGATGTATGACTGAGAATATGGCTGCAAGGGTAGAAGGAATAAAAAGAGCTCTCCTCTAAACGTTTAGCCTTAATTTATGCTTCCTACTGTAAACAATGAACCTGTCTTCTCTTAGTAAGTGTTTTCAGTAAATATTCCTGCAGATTGTGATCATATGAAATAGTTTTGGTACTGATATAGCTAGAAGGCCGCTAACTCCTAAGCTTGGAGAAAGTGTAGTAAACATTTCAGCATCCAAGAATATGATTTTAGCAGTAAACGAAGAACTCAAAAGTGTGTGCTTTGCCTTTGATGTTTGGTTAAATATGTTGAACCACAGAGACTTGAAAGAATTTGATAAATAGTCTAAGAGGAAATCAACCTTCCCCCAGCAGTCTAATAAATAATTTTCCCTACTCTCTTTTAACTTGTTTTGCAGAGTAGTGGAATAGAAAGGCTACTACCAAAATATTAAACCTCAAAAACTGAGCTAGAAAAAAAGCCCTGTGAACTTGAAGTCTTCCCAGAGAGAGATGGAAGTTTCTAGACATAATCTATTCCCTTAATAATCTACATACCTAATCTCTCTCCTGCTGCTCTTACAGTACATAAATCATACTGTGCTACACTGTAATATTGATGAGAGTGCCATGGTGGAAATGGTTGTACAGGATTACATGAAACATCAGTTAACAGGATTTCCATATTGAAACCGTTGCTTTTTGTGATTGTTTAATGTTGTTGGCTTGAGCATGTGTGATGATGGATTAAGACAACCAGGTTGTACTGTGGACCTAGTTTCAACATGAGAAACTACGCTATCACAGAAATAATTCTAACAAAAAGAGGGTATGTGGATAAAAGTCAATAGCGGTACGAAATGATCCAACAGTATCCACGCTTGATTGGTGAATGTAGAAACAGTGAATAAAAATCAGAGTATTCTAGATATGTACTTGTATGACTGGTTTTTGCCGTTGTTGAGACACAGAAAATAGAAGAGTATTTGTATTTTTGTCAGCTTACCTAACGCTCCTGCTCATTAGAGTGGTTGACCTCTGTTCCCCACTGTTTTAGTTATTTTTGTTGCCGATAGTGCAGACACTTGTAGTTTAGAGGGAAATTAAAACAGTAGAAAGGTAACAGGTACCACATCAAGGCAGCAGGAAAAGCTAGCCCTGGATTAGGAGCAAGTGCTCCTAATGCATCTTTCTTGGCTGACCAGTTGCATGCACTATTAAAGCAAATGTGTTTCTGCTCTGATGGAATGTTGACTTTGTGGGAAAGTCATCTCTTCTGTAACTGAAAGCAGTTAACTAGAGAACTTGCACAAAGGGCCAAACACTGCTTAGTGTTGTGCCGTTATGAATGACAGAAGAGAAACGTTTATTTATTTCAAAAACTGAGATCACAGCTGATGTTAAAACTGACTTTGAAATTAATGCAGCACAGTGGAAGCATATTTATAATGTCAAAACTGATGGTGCTGAGAAGCTGATGTCCACGCTCTGCACACTTCATGTGATCCAGTTGGTGAATTGAGTGTTGGTTAGTGGTTTGATAGCATTAAATATTGTCTTGGAGATCATCTTTCAGACTGGGTATGTCTGAAAGAAATGCAGCTTGGGAACTCTTAGACCATTCTGCAATGCCAACCACTCTATGAAAGGAGTATACAAATGTGTGATTTGTTTTTGTTGGGTTTTTTTTGTTGTTTTCTGAAGTTTTAGAATGCTGATACAGACGCTTTTTGAACCCATGTGTCAAACTTACTCTAATAATGAGACTATTAAAGTGCTAAGTTAGTAATTGATTTGGTCCTTGATATCTTTCTAAACAGGGTTCTGCAGAATTTTGTTCTGTGATGTGTCCGAGAGGAATATTAGAATTACTGACCATTAGAGACAGAAGAACAGTTCCAATAATTCTGTGGTTACCTGTATATGATGCATCATTTTCTTGTCTTTTAGAGTGCTCTTTCCTGCCTAGGTGGTGCAGTTACTTTTTGGCTTGAGGACTGTTACCAGAAAAATTAAAATATGCATCCAAAGAAACAAATAAGGACAAAGGAAAAACTTCACTGTATATGTTCAAACAAGAAATTAGAACAGGTCAAGGGGAAATGTTTTCAGGGACTAGAGTATCATGAGCAGATAACATGCAAGCTGGAAAATACACCTATTAGCAAATTAATACTACATAAACTTTTAGCTATCATCTTTGAAATTTCTCTCTTAATGGTTGTGAGTAGTAGATTTGGAGGCTTAGGTTGATTTTTGTGGTGCTACTTTAGTCTGTACAACTGAAAATAAATTCAGGAGTGAATGCTGTCTAGGTAGAGAGAGATGCAAAGCCTTCTTTTGATCTGATCAGCTATCTTCATGCTAATAACTTTTAGGGATTTTTGGTATGAGTGGCTTTCACTTCAAGAATTTTTGCATGTTACTGTCAGATTTAGATTCTGGAAAAACCCAGAATTTTCTAAAACCAAAAGGCGCACTACCTGCCCAGAACAAATTGTAAATACTTAACACTTTTAATTCAGTAGTAAAACACACACTTCAGAATTATAATTAATATATGTAGTGATTGTCATATAAAAAGGTTTATTTGGGCATAAGAATAATTACTAATGATGGATGCCAATGGTTTTAAGTTTCAGTGCATAGAACTTAGCTCTGCTTAGAGGATTTTGTTAACACCTATCACTGAAGATTAACCTGATCTCTGTAGCACAGGAAATTAAAAATCTCTTGACAGTCATCTTAAGATTATGAGTAGGAAGGCAAGATGAAGACTCTCTTAGACCTTTAGCATGCACGTTTCTCTTCTGTTTCCTAGATAGAGGTGTAAACATTGTGGGGATTAAGAGAAGGAAAAAAAAAAAAAAGCCAGCGGTACTGACAAGCAGTGCATCTTTCGTCTGGGTTATGGTACTTTTCACTTCCCTGTATGTTATTCAAGTGCTTTTGTGTTGATAATTCAGCTTTCGAAAATTGTACCTGGGAGTAGGTAAGTTATTTTAAGAGTGTGTTAGTTCATTGGGTAGTGCCCATAAATATTTAACAGTGGCTACTACTACACCATGGTTTTAGTCTTTCCGATACCCATGAACATTACCAAAATGCAAATAATAACTGTAACATTGGTGGAAGTAGAAACTGGCCCTCAATAACTTTATTGCTAATTTACTCTCTGGTCAGACTAGTTATTTGTCATGCTTAGCCCCATTACAACAAAACTACTGAGGTTCTTTTTCTGAAGCTTCTCTTCAAGCAGTCTTGCTATTCTGCCCTATTCCTGCCATCTCGCTTTTAGAATTTTTTTTAAGAGTGCACCATGCTGTCGTGAGTTACTGAAATAGTGCTCTGGTCTCTGTTTGAGCCAGTTTGCCTCTTGCTTTCAAGAATTAAAATGGAGTTGTTTTTCATGGCTGCAGATGGGAAGCCTCTTCCTCCCATTTGGTCTGTGGTGTCTTGGAAATAATACTGCGAAAACCTGGATTTATTGCCCTGGTGGCATTAGATACAGGCAAGACTTATGTATAGGTAAGGAGAATAAGTCAGCTCCTGAAGATGTGTTCTTTGTACCCACTCCTCAGGGCCGTGGACATTCTAGTTTTCTGGTCATTTAGAGAATTAGTAACTGCATCTGCTCCTTATGAGTGAAATATTTGAGTTTAGAATTTGGTCTCTCTTAAGGCTGTATCTTTGTTCCCAGACACAATGAGATCCGGTAGATGATTCCTTTCTCTTTTTCCTCTGGACAGGAAACCTGACTTCATTTCTGGAGACCATAATCAGCAGTGAAATACCATGACTGTTTTCAGCACTCTTTGGGAAAATAAGTCCTTAAGTTCTGCCTTCTTACAGATATGTCCTTGTTAATTACTGAGCTTTGCAAGCAGCAGTAGAAAGCCTTTCAGGTAAAGGGTGAAGTACGCAGGAGAAGAAAAAGAGGATGGAACAGGTTAGGACTTAGTGCCTACTGTCATTCCTCTCAAGGCTAAATGTTGTCTGTTAAGGGTTAGTAACTTTTGGTTTTAATATAGCTATATTTTCTTTGCTGTATTTTGTTGCTTTTCATTTTTATCAGTCTCATACATGAAACAGTTTATGTGGTGGTTTTACGGCACTTCGAAAGAAATGAAGATAATGAAGAGCGTTGTACGTCTAAAATGAGAGATGTGAAGGTGTTTTAGGTGTGTAATGTAAGAGACTTGTCACTAGTTCTTTCTGGGTACAAGTGAAAAGTGTATGCCAGCTACCACTCCTGGAGGTGTGACTGCCAGGATTTCTATGAACAAAGGTTGGGTAAAAATGACACCATAATCTCTGATGGCTGAATTTAGGAGAGAAGTGTAGGTCTCCTGAGCTAGGTAGTGGCAGAGTGTATGTTCAGGCAATAGTTCTAAAATCAAGTACTTGTTACAAAAATAAAAAAAATCTAAAATGCAGACTGACCCCAGTATGCAGACATGGGTACTTTGTGCTAAACTCGCTTTGATATCCCAGTTTTTAAAGGTCCTTGAAACTAAGCCTATTCATTTTTAAAATGCTTTCGCTGTAGTATGTCCATAGTTTATGTCATTCAGTCCTTAGTTTGGACTTGAATTCTGATGATTTAGAAAACTCAAAAGCTAGACTTGGCTGCTTATGTTTTCATCTCTTTTTCTTGCTTCTAGTACTGCAATTTGAATTGTATTCCAGTTGGAAACTGGAGATAGGAAAATTCTCCTAAGTTATGAAAAGTGCACTTAGAAAGGCACTTACTGACACATGATTTGTCTTCTCTGTTTATGCTTGAAGAGTATGATTATTTTGATTATTTTTCGAGTTTCATGATAGTAAGTTGCTATAATTCATCATGGGCCTGGTTTGTGCCTTCTTGATTCAGCATGTTTAAAAAAAAAAAAGAAAAACAAAACAAAACCCTACCTAAAATTAGTAACAACAGGAACAAGGAAACGGCATGTTTTTAAATTCCACAACTCCTTCCCCCACATGTTAGGTGCAATTACGTGGAATGAGGCATGGTGAGTATTGATTTAAAATCTGCCAAATTCTACTTGGTCAGCTGCTGTGAAATCACAGAAGGTATGGTGAAGAGCTGGAGTTTGAGAGATAACAGGTGCTGGTTTAAAATAAATATGAGAAAGTTTTATTAACTTGAAAGAATTTTGTTTAAACATCACCTCAAAGCAGATTGTCCTGGGTTTGAGCTAAAACCCAG
>NW_009736757.1:0-4995 GCF_000703405.1 Apaloderma vittatum | reverse complement strand
TAGACTAGACACTAGGAAGAAGTTCTTCATGAAAAGTGTTGTGAGATATTGGAACGGGCTGCCCAGGGAGGTGGTTGAATCACCATCCCTGGATGTGTTTAAGCATTGCTTGGTTGTGATGTTGCGTGATATTGTCTAGGGGTGAACTTATAAGTAGGATTGATGGTTGGACTCAATGATCCCAAGGGTCTTTTCCAACCTGGATGATTCTGTGATTCTGTGAGAACTATACCACTGGATTATGAGTTAGCCAAGACGCTTTCAGAACAAGAGACTGGTAAAGCAGGATGACAGCAGCTGGTGAAGCAATCTTTGTCAAGAGCATACACAAGATTTTGCAACAATATTCCAGACACACTGTGGACCAGACAGCAGTCATATCTGACTTATGGCTATTCTCCATATTTTGTTAAAAATAGATGTTCTATGGCTCTTTCCTTCCTACTGAGATGGAAGACCACAGTGGAGTCCTGAATACCGTGGTGAGATCTTTGCCAGAGTGTCTGATGCATGTAGATGGCTAACAGTGCGTGGACACGTTTAATTTCCTCCAATCATTCTCTCAGCTATCAGACTAGAGTGCATGTGTTGGGAGAAGAAGGTAGGTACTCACAACATGCAAAGCACAACCTGTTTCAAATTCCTGACTGATGAACTATATAGAAACATAGAATCATAGAATGTCAGGGGTTGGAAGGGACCTCTAGGGATCATCTAGTCCAACTCCCCTGCCAGAGAAGGATCACCTAGAGCCGGCCACACAGGAACGTGTCCAGGTGGGTTTTGAAAGTCTCCAGAGAAAAAGACCTCATGACCTCTCTGGCCAGCCTGTTCCAGTGCTCCGTCGCCCTCACACTAAACAAGTTTCTCCTCATGTTGAAGTCGAACTTCCTATGTTCTGGCTTATACCCATTATTTCTTGTCCTATTACTGGGCACCACTGTGAAGAGACTGGCACCTTCCTCCTGACACCCACTCCTCAGGTATTTATACACATTAATAAGATCCCCTTTCAGTCTACTCAGTAGTAAACAGCCCCAGTTCTCTCAGTCTTCATAGGACAGATGTTCAAGAGGCTTAATTATCCTCATATCTCTCCATTGGTCTCTCTGCAGAAGGTCCCTGTCTCTCTTGAATTGAGGAGCCCAAAACTGGACACAGTATTCCAGGTGTGGTCTCACCAGGGCATAGCAGATGGGGAGGAGAACCTCCCTAGACCTGCTGGACACACTTTTCTTAATGCACCCCAGGATCCCCTTGGCCCTCTTGGCCACAAGGGCACATTGCTGTCCCATGGACAACTTACTGTCCACTAGGGCTCCCAGGTCTTTCCCATGTGGCTGCTTTCCAGCAAGGCAACCCCTAATCTGTACTGGTGTCTCCTCAGATGCAGGATTCTACACTTTTCCCTATTGAACTTCATTAGGTTCAGCTTTGTCCAGCTCTCCAGCCTGTCCAGATCTCATTGGATAGCAACACAGCCTTCCTGTGTGTCAGCCATCCCTCCCACTTTTGTATCATCAGTGAACTTGATGAGGGTACACCCTGTGCCCTCATCCAGGTCGTTGATGAAGATATTGAACAAAACTGGACCCAACACTGATCCTTAGGGACTTAACAAAAATTATTTGATAAAATACATATTATACCTAGGGAGAAAAGGAGGCTATCCTACTAGAATGTGAAAATATCTTTTAGGAGTTAATCATACTGCTGAGCAAATCTTCTTACTTGCCTTCCTAAACAGAGGCCTCTGATAATACCCTTAAAATAAAAAATAGAGCTGTGCTCTATCAGTTTCTGAACCTTCAAAGAATAATTGCCATTTCCAAATTCTAAGGGTACAGACAGAGAAAAAAAGCACTAAAAGGCCAAATACTCCTGACATTTCATTATCTTCAAGGGAAATATTAGATTGACCATGCAGAAGGATGGAATGAAAGTTTGGAAGCACAATAGAGGCTAAAAATTTTTATTATTGTTATTTTAAAAAGTACAACGTGAATTAGAGAAGCTACAGAGAAAAACAGAGAATATTCTAGAAGGAATTTTGTGTATCTTTCCTTTTTTTAGTAATAGATCCACTGTGAGGGCACAGGAATTGAAGAAGACTTGTGACAGCAATAAGGATCCTCCAGAAAAGCACCTTTACAAGATGATTTCACTCATACAAAATGAAAAACTACAGAAATTTTTCATCCTTTGAAATTCAGGTAGGAATTGTAAATAAGTAATAAAAGAAATCTGGCAATGGGTTAGGAATTAGTCATCAAGCGTGTCAACTGACTATTGCAAGCTGAGGAGACCTACAGAGACCGTGAACTTTCAAGAAAGCATTAACTCCTGTAATTTGATGTAGGTAGGGGATATATAGTTTCATTCAACCTGTGCTGCGCAAAGACCTGACCTTTTTATCTTTGGTGTAGAGGGTTTAGCTCTCAATGGAGGAAAGCTTAACTGGGGTGTTTTGTTAATTTAGAAGTTGTTCCTTCACATGGCCTTTTCCTAGTGGAGGAAAAAGTTCGATAGGGAAAAGGAGAAAGTACAAAGGTAAAGCCTGGTAGCTGAAGGCACTAAAAAAAATAAAGATTTCATGTCTGTGGATGTTAGAGATGCTCCCAGCAGCTGAAAGGAAAGGTCAAGAACTGATTACTGATAATTTTTCGTGGCCTTTGGTGTCATCCCAAGATATGATCTCTGCTTACTTTCAGAGAATAGCATAGGGCTTGCCAAGGGAAACAGAAATACAGAGATTCACAATCAAGTAGGGTTGGCAGCATGTGTCCCTAGAAACAAACATTTTAATGAACACTTCAATACTATTCCTATAATCAAAGCTCTATAAAAGGCACAGCTAACTGTGTGTTGCAAACATGGTAATAAAATGCAGCCAAGTAGAACAGAGTCAGATATCAGTTCTGTAAACAGTAAAAAAAATAGAATATTTTTAGTCCTTTTTCTGAACTGCAAAACAGACTGGAGATTCAGTTGATAAAAAGCATTAATTATCCTGACTCAAGGAATTCAAGGATGCCTCAGGAAATACACTTTATGAAAAAGTTAACCTGTCCATATACATTCTGGCAAGGTCTCAGGATTTTGTCTGACCTGACCAAAGGAATTGGCTTAATTAGAACCCCTGAATAAAGTTAGGTAGTATTAGGAGTAATATCTCATTCTTCAAACAGATCAAGAACTAGATTGTACTGTAATGACAATTTGCAGCAAGCAAATGAGGACACTGAGAAATACGATTGCAGGGCAACCGGAAATTATTTAAACTCCAGGAAGCAAATCCTGTGATTTCAGCTATCTTGGATTCAAAAAGGATTTATAAATAAAGTAGAGAAGCTTGGCTGCTGCAGGCTTCTGGGACATCAGAATGCAAGAGCACTGCCACTCTAGCACGGAAAAGACACTACCATTGTTCAGAGGCACAAAACCTTCAATTCCTTTCAGATACATTTAGCTATTATCCATACTGAAGTACTAACCTTTCTCACCTTTGTGCTTCCTTGTAAAGCATGGCAGGAGGCGAGTGAAAGGATGTCTTTAATGATACCAGAGCCTACTGCAAAACTCAAAGACTTTAGAGATTACAGCAGTCATAACTAGTTCCCCACACAATGTGTCTCAGAGGAGCACGAAATGGGGGGACAATAAAGGAAGAATGCAACACAAACAGTGGTCAGGAAATGCCACAGCAAAAAGATGGGAGTATGAAGGAAAAAAAATTTCCCCCCAGAGCAACAAATGACCTGCTTACCCTCATCACAGTATTCAGAGTGCAGTATACATGCATAGTAGATTTTATAACAGCTCAGAATAACCACAATGAATCACAATGAGCTTTATATCTATACCTGTACTCATGTTGTCCATAAGCATTGTTTTACTTTCCTTCTGTGTGCTAAATACAATATCCTAGAAAGAATACTCCCGCTTCACCTGGTGCTCTGCTGAGAGACTATGAAGTCCCTTGTACTTATAGTATGCAGTTGTGACACATTACCCGGAGTTGCAATGGTAGGTGCATGTCGTACTCAGCTTTTCCTCTTTTTCTGTCCCTTCTCAGAATAAATCTGAAACACCTGTTATAATGGACTCTGGAGCAGACAGTTCCAGTGTAACCTACCCACAGGAGCACCTTCTTCCTCATCCATTACTAGTAGAGTTGGCTGTGCTCCAAGAAAGCAGGGTGCTGCATTTTGCAGCTTGAGTTCAGAGGGAAGGGATCACATCTGCTGTGAACAGCTCTCCCTGAATCAGAAAATACCCCTTTACACATGTCAGCATGAAGATTATCTCATAGTGCTGCTTTCTGAAGTATTTAAGGTTACCAACCTGCTCTATCATACCTAAGTGATGTCCTGTCTTCTCTTCTGTAACTGTTATAAGGTGTTACTTGTCACTAAAGATTAGGAGCTGGAGTTTAAAGTTACCTGTAAGAAAACAAAAAACATGCAAACAACACACCTCACATCTCTAAGAAAAGACAGTCTCTGGTTTGGGTCCTTATTCCCTGAAGGAGGTTAGTCACAGTCAGATTTGTTCACAACACAAGCCAAAATATTCAACAGATGTGAGTGAGTCATCCTTACTCTTGTAATCAGCGTTCTCAGCAATGGACTAATTCTGATTGTTATAAACCTGGAACACTTACAATGCTAACCCTCACTGTTTTCTGAGAAAGTTCAATGACACGACACAGTCTTTGTCTTTCTAATAGTATGCAGAGTTACGCTGCATGATATTCAAGTCGAGCACTTGACAGAAGGCTCCTCCAGAGGTGCTGTGTGTGGAATGCCATAGTAATTCCAGGGATAGCTAAGAGACACAGATATTTTCTTCTCCACTACCCTGTTAGTGTGATCTAAATGAACCAAAGACTGCGGGGATGATGGGTAATGAAAAAATGGTACCAGGGAGACTGTGGGTTCTTGTGACCACTTAACAGATTGTAAAATAAGAGAGGAGAGGAGAGGAGAGGAGAGG
>NW_009736756.1:3290-26000 GCF_000703405.1 Apaloderma vittatum | reverse complement strand
GGGGCTGCAACGGGCATGCCAAGGGTAGCTCAGCACTGCATTAACATTGCTGCATCAACATCTTTCCCTTATGGACCAGCCATAGTCAGAACACCTCACCCTCGGCCCCAAACTGAAAATAGAGTTAGAATAAGGGTCAGCTTTAGGGTTTAGAGAGCCACAAAGGCCACAGCTCCAGGGACACTGAGGCTGCAACAGGCATGCCAGTGGTAGCTCAGCACTATACCAACATTTCTCCATATATATCCTTCCACTACAGAACAGCCGTTGTCATAGGACATCACCCTCCGCCCCAAACTGAAAATCAGCTAGAGTTAGGGATAGAATTCAGAGAGCCACAAGGCCTACAGCTCCAGGGACGCTGGCGCTGCAAAAGTCACGACAAGTTTTCATGGCACTATGGGTTTAACACAAAGAGTCTCCACTCTGACCACTTCTGCCTACTAATCCACTCAGGGTAAACAGCAATAGGCTGAAATTAATCTGCTAATGTAACCACAGCTTGACTGTATTCCATTAGCATTATGGTGGGAGAAGTTGTATTTAATCTTTCAGGTATACTTATGTGAGAACAGGTAGATTTAAACTTGTTATTATTAAGTTCTATCTGGAGATCACTGCATCTTCGGTGCATTGAGATTCTGGAACAGCTTTCCATCTGGAGCTGTGACAACAAACCAACTTTATTGTTACCTGGAACTAAGCAAGCAAAGAGACATGGAATTTGTCACAGATTTTACCAGCATGAGACTGAATTATGTAGTTTGGGCGGACTCCCTCAGGTATGCAGTGCCATATACAGCTGAGAAAATCTCAGTGTCCTTTTTGGAGTCCTTCGTCCCGGGTCATGTCAACGGAGGTATTTAAGGGATGCAAGTACATCCACCGCCCTTTGACTGTCTAGGAAGACAGCTCCAGGTCTTAGACAGGAGAACAAGCAGGAGGTTATGGTAGCCTCTGGAATGGTAGACTGTGAAGGGGAAAGAAAGCAAAAGAAGACAGCTTAGTTGTGTGTCTGTCTGTAACAAGAATCTCTTAGGAGCTGACAGAAGCACAGTTTCAAGAGTGGAGTTTGACAAGTTGTTTGTGAAAACAATTATGGGATGTAGTTTATTTTTAGCTCCCGCAAGTCAGTGGGAAAAACTTCCATTGATTCTAAGAGATTTTAGTGCAATCCCAGCATAAGTGTATGCATTACAAAGGAAAACAAAGAGTAAACATCCTCAGATCTTTGTTTACTACAGTTACCTTCACTTTTCCAGAATTTAATATCTTATCCAATTTGTATTTTTGCATATCTTTATTGCATGTATTTTTAAGACAAATAGTTCTCCATTTTCATTTATTTTAATTTTCTGAGGGTTGATAGAAGGAAATATACCCATACTAGGGTAGATTTTCCTAACTTAGCAGGAGTAACTAGTAAGAATATCTGAGACTGCTGCCCTGCTTTGTACATTTTCAAGAAAATGTTTAGACTTCTCTTGGCCATGTTATTTAAGATCAGTGGATCTCCACCTGGCTTGTTTCAACACTTCTTACAAGTGGCTTCTTAGCTATCTGCACTAACCAATGCATTTGAAATCTGTCTAGATTCACCGAATCAGTGACAAATAAAGCCCAATTATATTATCTAATCCAATCTTTTGTATATATGTGTATATAAATTACAGAGATAGAGCTTGACAGGAAACCTTCAAGTTATACTCCATTCTCTTTCATTTTATCTTTTTTGTCAATAGTCCATGTACTGCAGAACTCTGTTCACATGCACGTTCTTAACATCTTCCCAGTTTAAACCTTTGGGTCTAATCTTGCAAAATCTTCCTACATAGTTCTTACTCAGAGCTATCTTATTTTAAAAAAAAAAGAGAATATTTTCATTGGCAGGATTGGTCTAAAAATTGTAAATTAGTTCTTTAAGATAGTTTCCTGTTAATTAGAGAGGAAACAGCTCCACCTAGCTGTTTTGGGTCCAAAGGTGAAGGATGGCATGAATTTATGCCAGAAGAACATAGAAATACTAACAGAAGGACGGAACATACTGAGTCCTGACATCTCATAACTCTATTTTGGAAAAAAAAATCACCTCCCTCCAGACACTTTATCAGTACTGTATTAATAGCAAAGCAATACCAGGACTAACAAACAAAGCCATTTTAAGAAGATATTTGGAGGCAAGGGGAATCTTTCCAACCACGTATGCACATAATTTGCTTTCATTTTAAGATATAATTATCCCCAGAAGAAAATGTACAATGAATTGGAGGAACACAGTCCACAGCTCATTTTGTTTGCTGTCTTTTGTTGCATCACCTATTCCTCACTAGTAAATAAATATCAACTGTACATTGAATAGTTTTCAAATTATTCTGCAGAAGTTATTAATGATTCATTATTATTTCTATTGCAGCAGTGCCTGAAGGTCTCAGTGGGGAATTGAAACCCCACTGTACAAACAAATAAAGGCAGAACTGGTCTGTTTGTGTGGAGTCCTGACTGGAGCTCACGCACACAAGCCCAGTCTAACTTCAAACCAGCAGGAGTGCTGTTACTCTGTAGCTATGGCAGCACAACTGTCAGCCTGGGTTATGCAAACCACCTGAGAAGCTGAATAAATAACTGGAAACACAGTCTGCACTGGTCTCTACGCTGTCTCCGCTATTTGTCAGGCCATATCCAAGGTAGCTACTTCAAAGCACTTTGAGATACATCTGTACAACTTGCAGTGGTATCTCTGGCTGCGGTTACTCTGACAGATGATCACATTCACTGGTCAACAGCTGGAGTGACTGAAGATGCTATGGATCTCCTCTATTCTGTAGCAGCTTTTTCTTCAGCCGGTCATCATCACCACTGTCACAGAAGAAACCAGGCAGCACCTTAATGTGAATCCACTTCCATCAGTAGATTGTCAACTGGAACAGCCAAGGTGGGCTCTGTTCTGCTCACTCTCTTGGAGGTAGTTTTCATGGTTTGAGCCAGCTGCCCAGGCTGCTAACAATGGACCATGTAGTCGCTCAGTCACTCGTCTCCCGATCCCCTTCCCTGTAGGGTTGGGGAAGGAGAAAATTCAACTAAAAAATCTCAAGGATTGAGATTAGGACAGGGAAGGTTCACTCACCACTTATGGTCATGGTGAAAAAATGGAGAAGACTTGAAGGGAACGCATACATTTAATTTACCACCACCAGTTAACTAGATCAGAATAGGAGAGAAAATAAATACAATGCAATCTTAAGTACACTTCCTCCCCCCCTTTCTTTCCAGCTACCTCCTTCCCTCCAACAGCACAGAGGAGTGAGGGGGCTGTGGTCTGTCCAGCCATTGCTCATAGCAGCCCTTCCTTCTTGGGAAGAGAACTTCTCACAGTCTTTCCCTGCTGTCACGTGGTGTCCATCTCATGGGAGGCAACCCTCGTCCTCCGCGTGAGCCTTTCCTACCAGTGTAGGATGGACCTTGGAGTCATGGGTTGCTTCAGGTGTGTTCTCTGCTCCTCTATAGTCTCTCTCCCCCCTTGTGTGGGGTTCTGCATGTGCCACCACATCTTGGATGTTTCACCACCATCGAGCTCCTCAGTTTCCAGGCTTTCATCCTGCCACCATTGTAGAATAGGAATCAGGGAAAATCTCTACTCCATCACCCTTCTTTCTGCCCTCTTTCTCCTTACCAACTGCATGGTCTGCTTTCCTCTCACCTCCCCTTCCTCCAAACAAACAACTCCCCAACACAGAAGACAGGACACAAAGACAAAGAGAAAGGAGGAGAGAGAGGCTGGCCCAGCAGGTTTCCCCTCTTAAATACCTTCACCGCGGAGGCACCGATTGCCCTGGCCTTGGCCAAAGGCAGGTCCAGGTTTTACCTGAGTCTGGAGGAGGCTCTCAAAGTTTTGCAATGAGCCACCTCCCCACAGCCCTGCCCCACTACCAAAAACCTCACCAGACTCAAACCCATGACAGTAATAACTTCATGCAGGTGGTTAGTAGTAGTGGCATCCAAAGCTAGCCCTGTAGCCTATTCCTACACTCCTCTGCCAGAGATCTTCAAAAACAGGGGAATAAAGCTGTAAAGCAGGAAAGTGGCTTTTACCGAAACAGCCTTTGGAGGCAAAACATATTGCAGGCAACATAGAGTGTTGGTCTCAGAACTTGTAAGAAAATATTTATGTGTGTATTTCAACAATTTTATTGAATAAACTACTTTTAGTTTCTTAATGAATGTACTCTATTGAAGCACATAGCTCCAGTTGGGCTGACAGAAGCAGTCCAACCCTGCACTTACCAATAGCTATTGACCAACCTCGAAGAAAATAAATATGCAGTTGTCATTATCCAAGTGCTCCAGAGCATTAAGCATGGCACTCAATGTTTTTCCCCAGGTATTTACACGCACATATATTTCTGTCATCAATACAACTGTTGTAGGCAGAGAAAAAGCAGAATACCTGTGAAAGCAAGTGTTGCAGCACTGAGACATAGAAAAACACAGGCAGTACAAGGAGAAGTTCCTAATAGCACAAGAAGCAGAGATGGCAAGGATTAGTCATCTGCTAACAAGAAACACTTTTAGAGAAAGCAGTTATCTAAGTTTCAACAGAGTAAAATTCATTTCAGATTTGTGACAGAGCTGAAGGATACAGCTGGAAGATGGCAAGTGAGTGAGAGAGAATGCTGGTCTGCTGCGACACAAAGCAAGCCTACAGAACTCAGCCACAGAAATTTCATGGGAGGACTCAAACACTTCTAGACTTTGCTTTCTTACTTCTGAAAAAAATACAAGAAAGCTGATCAAGTCTTCAGCTGGTCCTCGGTGGAGTTTAAGGCTACTACAGAAAATTCAGAGTTTGCATTGCACCCTCTCCCTTTCCTAAAAAAAGTAGGTTAAGCTTTGCTCCTGAAGTAGATTTCTAACACTGCAACTATCTTATACCCCTCTTTAGTATATGAATTACCTATTTTCCTGTGTCACAAAAAGCATGAACCTTCTGAAACTGAGAACAATTCTACAAAAAGAGATAATAAAAGACGGTTTAAACTATAAAGGAAGTTTTAAAGAACTTTTAGGGCCTTCTGTTTAGTCACTGTGTAAGGAAATAATGTCTTCATTAGACTCTCTGTCTCAGCCACTTCTCTATCCAGTGGAAGTAAAATGCGATCCAGTTTTGCGTAAGACTGTAAGAGTGTTCATACTAAAATGTCATAGACAGAGATTTTACATCAAGTTTTATATTAAAGAGGTTTATCCTTCTTCCTGAAGCAACTAAAGGATTGAAAATGTACACACGGATCATACAAATGATCATACTGTCACTTTGGAATAGGTTTGAAATTGCTAAGTAGAGTTTTGTAGTTTATATGTGAATTCTCCCTTCGTGATATTCATATGCTTCATGTGGGCCAGAAGAAATGGAATTTAAATCATAAAAGAAACACCCAGCTTATATGAGGTGGGTTTCCATGGCATCTGGATGACGTAGGGATAAATTGTGTCCAATAAACAGCACCAGTGTTATTCTAGTTCCCGTGTATGTCCCGTTTGAAGTGTGAATGGTGACCCTGCAAAGAGTGCTGCTACTGCTTCCCCCTTCCTCCGCCCCCAAAAACTGCAGCTGGGAAGAGGCTGCTCATCATACAAACCAGGCCTGTACAATTCTTACAAGTCTCTTGCTACTTGCAATTTATATGCAAGTGAAGAGTTCTAAAATTGTTTCAAGAAAAGGAGCTAGTTTTCCTGAGCAAAACCAGTTACTCTTCATGTCCTGAAGTCTCTTACTCCTTGGCTGTGTTGCTGAAATGTTTTAGGTAACATGGTATTTCTAGATAGTGGGGTTTGCTCTGGTGAATGTCTTTCTATTCTGACCAGTATACATGCAAAATAATGTTTTTAATAGCGGTGTTACTAATTTCCCATGCCACACAGCTTCTGCCATTGATTTCTAAGTTCTATCTTGTCATGCAGTGTGTCTAAAACTGCCTTTTAGACAGAAAGAACTATTTAAAAGAAACTGTGGGCATACTTTTAACTATCTTGTTAAATTTCATTAGATTAATGTGAGCAAATCTATAAACCATAAGTAAAAAAATAAACTGAGAACTTACAGAATGGAAATAGCTTTCATGTTTCTACAGGTATTTCTAATGCTCCAAATGAGTTGTATTGGTCTTTATTAGTGATATGCTGTATCTGGCAGGGATTTCAACTTGTATTCCAAATAAAATGCATCTTTGCATGTTTTTGTCTTTGAAAGCAGATAGCCAGCACAGAAAGATAGACCCTAGGTACAATGTCACTTGCAAAATTAGCAAAGTATTTTTGTAAAATGAGCAACTGCAAGTATCATGAAGAGCAAGAACAACTTTAAATCTTTAATTCAAGGATCATGCTAAATTCTATGACAACTCTAAAACTTGAAGAACTCTTGTAAAAAGTTTTGCTCTTTGGAATCCATTTTCATCTTCCATTGCATTATTGATTTTTTTATAAGGATACAAATCTTTATAGTCCTATGCATCATCCAAGCAGTTACATCTAAGTGCAACAAAACTTTCAGATAGGAGTATCCCTTTAAGATGGCATTACACCCACCTAAAAAGTGTGTTTAGTTTGAAGGGAGTCCTTTGGCTTCATGGCAGCAATACAAGGTTCTTATGCCTAACACGGATCACAGAGCAGATGGAGGTTGTGTGAGTCATGCTTATGCACACCTGGGATTTATAGAAGGTCTGGAAATACAAGATACGACAAGAGATACGGCAGATGGATATGAAGAGTCAAAAAATGGAAAAAAGTTTGGGGTTTATTTTAGCCTTTTAGCAGTTATGGACTTAGGTTTATCAGTCATGTATTGTTAAACAATCCTACTTTCATGAGAACCCCAACAAAATATCTACATAATACAAAGAATATCACTGCCAAGAACACAGCTCCACCCTCCCCTCTTTTACATAGTCTCAGAAGAGACACATAAGTTAACTAAGATGCCTTCAGTATCTTTCATGAGTATATTTCCTCCACTCCTGCAAAATGCTGCTTCCTCCCTAGAGGCCAGCACGGGAGGTGCTGCAAGTGAGTGCACCACACTGATCTACAGCAGCTAGCGTACTGAGTATGAACACAGTTAAAACAACCAAGGGTTACTTGAGGAAAGCTTTTGTTTTGTATTCTGGGGTGTATGCACCTTGTTCAGTTGTCTCCTTCAAGATTCGCAGTCACAAACATTTTCCTTACCTTTGTTTCAGAACTAGAGCAGGTGAGGTCTCCTCCCTTGTCAGATGTAGCTAGAGGAAGAGAGGGTGATGGCAGCAGCCTCTTCTCCCTCTCCAGAGACTCGGAGACATCACTGGTGTGTGGGAAACACAAAGCTGAAGGCATTCTTCAGCTCTGGCCAAAATCAGGTCCAACCAAAATCATTTCACAGGGGCACGGTAACTACAGATTCACACAGAGACACTGGGTAGGGAAGAAGATTACTCATCTTTTCACCTGTAACAAGGGATACCTGGCTGCCTGCTGGTGCATAGCACAGATAAAAGGCTCAGATTATCTCCCAGGTGGCCCCACTCATGGAGATAAACATCCTTCCCCAGTCTGCCCTCTCTCTGCCATCTCCTTTCTCTGGCATGTCACTCACAGCCTCCTTTACAAGGGGAAGATCCACATGAGCCTCACAGAATCCCAGACATAACTCAGTGACTAGGACAGGCCTCAGGAGTAAACTTGGCTTTTTCAGGGCATCTTCACCCTTTGTGATTTCCAGTGGCCTGGTGGGGTGTCTTTCTGCCCAGCCCATAGGCCTTTGCAGGTCCCTCCACTCTGACATGCTTTTCCCTCCTCATGCACTCGAAGAGACGGCCCAGGCACCTCGCTTGAGTCTGTCTGTTCAACTCAAATCTGGGCATCAAAAGGTGAAATGCACAACTTCTGAGCCCTTTTAGGGTCTTAGTGTAAGAGTCTGAGAAGTACCATGTGACCAGTCTCAATAGTTTTTGTTTTCTTCCCCAGAATCTAAAGTTATATCCTGAGCTGCGGCTAGCAAAGAATGGAAATGTCTAAGTTACCCTCTAAATATTAACAGGCTGAGAAGAGGAGGCTTTGCCAGTTACCACTTTAACTTCTTGGACTGATTTTGCAGTGTGTAATACATTATCAGCTTCATGCTGGCAGTTCCTGAAGAATGGAACTGGTTTGCCAGAAAGGTAATATATCAGAATGAACATAATATTTAAAACAACAGTAAAACATTATCTACCTTGCCCATTTCTTTCTGAGGGCAACAGCCTCCAACCTCAGTCTGTTTTGCCTGACAGTAACTTGTCCTAACATATATGAACTTTATGTCTGGTAAAAAATGTCAGAAGCAGAACCTATAGTGCAGGAGTTTTGTCCAAGAGATGAAAAACTTATCTAAAAATGAATTAAATGTGAGGAAATTGTAAAGATTCCTTGAAGAAAGGTTGACAGATGGGAAAACGCAAGATTAGCAGGGGCAATTATGGTCACAGTGACATCTACAAAGTCCTAAGAGGGAAGAAGAAAACAAGCTCATCTGAGTAGCCCAGCCTCACCTCCTCCTTATCATTGATATTTCTGAAGACATAGTGGTAGAGGCTGCTCAGTCAAATGAGATAGCCAGATTAGCACACACCCTTCAAGTAGATTTTAACCAAGGTGGTTATTTTGACTGAAACGGTTTTGGAGCATCCATGTAAGCCACTCCGGTAGCTGACTGGAAAGACAGTACACAGAAATCCTATGTTCCTACTGCATGCAATGATGCAGGGTGGTAACTTTTCCACTGGTGCATCCAGCAAATGAGATCTGTCCCCAGGTTATCATGAACTCCTGAAAAGGTGCTGAAGGGAGTGTGATGCCCTACTATAACGGCCCAGAATGTCACTTCGTGTAATCCAAAAAAACAAGAAGTTTTCAAAAGATCCTCAAAAGAATGCCTAGTTCAACCCCTTCATTCCTTCCTGTCTCCCCTTCAAAGTCTTGGCTGACATTTTTCTAACCTACTCTTTAAAAACCTCCAGATAATTGAGATACCAGTACCCTTCCAGTATTTCTCTGGCCATACCATTACAGTGTATTTCCTAGCATCTCATCTGTCTCTCCCTTAACACAGTTTAAGATCATTCCTTCTTGCTTTATCAGCCATCAGCTTGGAAAACAGATAAGCATAGCTGGTTTTTAGATACCTGAAAACTACTAAAATTTTCCCCCTCCATCTGTTCCTCTCCAGTCTAAACAACCTTGATACCTTCAGTCTTTTCTCATGGGTTGTGTTTTCTAGACCTCTACTCCTTCCTATTGCTTTCCTTCAGATTCTTTCCAACTGTTTCACATCTTTCCAGAAGTTCAGTGCCAAAACCTGACCCTCCAATATCTGATGTTCACACGTGGTTTCTATGAATAACCTAAGTTTGAATGATAAGCAGTGTCTGAATGTAACAAAAGTCAGTAACATTTGCAGCCTGACACGAAGGTAGGTTCAAAACTGGAAATGGAAAATATGAGTTCAATTTTACTTTTAGCAGTACAGAAGTTTCTGGTGTGTGTCTGGAATACTGGTATGTGTGTTTATATATGTATATATATACATGTACACTCTACCAATTAGTACAAACATTTCTAATTGAGGCCATAGCTGTTGCTGTTCTTCCTGTAACTGATCTGGATCTATAAATAAATGTTTGAAAAGATGAAAGATTAACTTTACAGCAATGAAAACTTTGGCAGATGTCACTGATTGTTCACATATGTAATTATATTCAAAAAGACAGTTTCCATTACTGCTGTCTGAAAGAAATCAAGTGTAAGCTATCATACAGTTTTCCTCCCAATAAGCTTATTTTGTCTTGATGGAGGAAAAAAGCCCCAGTTAAATAACTGTTTTTATTTTGGTTAAAATTCTCATTTCTTCCAATTAAGAATGTTATTAATTATCAAAATACAAATTTTCCCCTTCTTAACTTTAGAAAGTAATGGTATCTTAGTGAATGGTCAAGGAATAATGGAAAGGACCCAAAGTCATAATTTCAACAGCTAACATGCTTGCAACTATCGAAGAAGTACATACATAATGAGTGTGCAGGACTATGTGTACTTTTCCTTTCACGTGTAGTGGGTGGAAATTCTCAATTACAAGATTACTGAAATTACAGCAGACTGTTAACAGTGTGTTCCTTTCACTGTTTGTGTAATAAAGTTCTCATTCCTACATGTGTGCTGCTTATAGAACATCTATCCTGTTTGTCAAAGTGTGCTGTTTATGTAATGAATACAGTTTCTCCTTGTATCATTTTGGTTTTGTGGAATAAATTGCTGCCCAATAATGTTTTATGGATCAGTAATAACCACTCACACTTCAAAGGCTCTTAAGGCTAAGGCTGCACTCCACAATGCAGTGACAACTTCAGCTATATGATCTATCATTAACTGACTCTCAAGAGCCAGTTTGCTAGCAAGTTAGCAAGCTAGAAAATTAGAATGCAAGTTTGCTTTCTAAACACAGGACCATGGTGCAGCATAGATGTTCTCCTACAGGTCTACTGTGAAATTTGGTGCAGGTGGTCTATAGCAGTCCTTGAGCCATTATGTCTGAACTATTCTCAGGCACCAGATACCTACCTCTACATCTAGTGCTGCATCAAAAATCCACCCTTCCAGCCCCCCCACCCCCTAATCTGAAACTCTAATATGAAAGTCACTACAAACAGATTCAAGGCAGAATCCAGATAAATGACGTTCAGGGAAGGGGTGTAAGGGAAAGCACCTTCAGTATCAGATCTCTTGCTATTCTTTTTCTTCAAAGAAAGTCAATAACTTTTGTAAGATGACTGTTCTTAAGAAGAAATGCAGATCCTGAGTCTTCATTTACTGGAATATTTACAATCTGCTGGTGAGGAAAGAGAAGGAGGGAAATGAATCTAAACTGGAATGAAAACTTCAAGTAATAAAGGTATCTAATAAAAAATAGAGTTTCTGCTTAAAGATAATTTTTAAATTTTGTTGTTATTACACAGATTGTGCAATGTAACATGGCTATCAATAAGGTAAATTTAAGGATTAAGAATGGAAATTACATTTATGGTAAGCTAACTTCCCTACATTTTTTTTCATTGATAACTGACCTTCACTAATAGAAGAAGAAGAAAGATCATGTTTTCCTTAAATTTCTTCAGACCTTATTTGAAGGAAGTAATCCAAGAAAAAGTAGACATCCTTCTGATTTTCCATGTATTTCAGTACTTTTTTTTTTTATTACTTCACCCAAGACCACTATCAAAATTCTTCAGGTCAGAGGGAGGGAAATAGAAACATTTCAAAGCAGAGGTAGCCAAAGATTATGTGGAAAAAAAGGACCATTTCAAAATTTAGTATGTGCTTGGGCTGTGTTAATAGTCTTCATTTTCTGAGGACAGGAATCAAAACTAGCAAACAGATTTGATTAAAGTCACCCTCCCAGAAGAAAAAAGAGATATCATTTATGGGTTAAAGTAAGTTTGTGGCCCTGCAGTTGTAAGGGGTCTCTGGTTCCAGATGCTAACAGAAGGATAAGAGTGCTAAAGCTGGTGTGAATCAGGTCAGTGTTTTTATTAATTTGATAACATGCAAGATTACTAAATTTTAACTGTCGTATAACTGTAGTTATATGACTTCTGCTGTGAGCTGAAGGCTCACATATGTCATAATCGACATGTCTTGTTGAATATTCAATCTAATAACTATTTAAAACCTCATACACAACTATTTAAACCTCATACACAACTTCATTGATACTGTATTTTTGTCCTTGCATACGTGCGTGCATACTATGCTTTAGTAAGCACAATACTCTTAGCAACAACAAAAACTAGAGCCATGAATGAAATATTTTTTCCAAAGTTGGATATGCCAAGATAAACCTTGAAGTTCTGCTTCCAGCAGGCATTTCCTGAAGAGATGTATCTACTGTGGAAAACCATTAGGCAGATTCTCCTCAATCCCAAATGAAATGTCAAGCACATCTGCTTATACATTAATACTTTTTAGAACCACATTAAGGCTAGGGAAACAATAAGTTGACTTAGACTTGAAAAACGCGTAGGCCTCAATCAAATCAGAGGTTCCTAAGGAAATCCCAAGAATTAAGGGGGTAAGTAGTATCTATTCAGAGAATTCTGGGAGTCCAAAGTCAACTGAGGTCAACGCAACTTCAAAAGCCTATTTAAAAGCTTTTGATGAAGGAGTTAACCAGTAGAGAAGGTGCTGTTGAGGAGGGATGTAAATTGTCATAGCACATGCTTTCTCCTTCTTAGACTGTGCTCGTTGTTGCTTTCTCTATGTAAAGACCACCAGAGTAATTATTCCAGAATAGCGTTGTTAATCTTTTCATTGAGGTCCACTAAGAATATAGAAATTTTGGGGGATTATAGCACATCATTAACCCTCTAACAAAAAAAAAGCCCCACAAACATCACAATTGTATAGCCATTGCCTCCTAATCCACAAAGCTTTCATGCTATGAAATATTTTCTGAACATATTGGTAAATCAACTGATTTCTGAACAGTACAGTTCCACCTGTGTACAGGAATTAGCAGCACAGATGTCAAACCTGGCATTCAGGTAAGATCCTGGGTGGCATGCAGCGGGGCACGGCTGGGAGGTTGTGGACACGGCATCCTGACAGACTTCAGTGAGAAACCTAGGGAAACCTCAAAGGGTTTACATGACAGCCTGGCGTGTTGTGGACCTCGGAAGTGAAGAAGAAATGTCTGAGTTTTGACTTGCCATCTCAGAGTTCCCAGCCAGGAGCTGGAACATGGTGCCATTATCACCCACTTTACAAAGCCAGACGAACAAGCTTTCTAAAGGCTCTATTAGTGTGACCAGAAACGCTATGGATATCCACCCATGCTACACACAGGACAACTTTATGTGTGTGTTTTGACAATTTCAAGCAGAGATGGAAAGCCTGATGACCACATATGCATAGGTGTAAACATAGAGCCTGTACACAAAACTTCATTACAGGAAATACACCTCAGAAAATATGGATCCGAGATTATGCAGAGTGCCTCTAAGTGAGTTCTTGCAACGTACACCGGAATAATTTAAGAGGTTATTACTCTCAGCTGCCTGCCCACACAGCCAGGAGCTACTGCCCAAAAGCTAAGACTTATTGCAATTTCAGTGAATACAGCAGGGTATGATCTCTGTAGCTGAAAGAAGGGTATATCACCCTTTCTGCTGCCTCCACTGCCAGGGTAATAATGTCTGGTAGAAAAATGGGGCAGGTATTTTAAATCACTCCTACACAAGTAACCAAAGTTCATCTTGAGGTACCCTTAGTAAGGCTAAACGAGAAGACCAATGTGCTCACAGCTATTTGCTGCACTACACACTTGTCTGTGGAGTCTTTGTGAAGTTCAGAACCTATGAATTCACCCAATAAAGTCTTTAACACTGACAGATGTATTAAAACAGGGAATAAAATTCATACCTTTTGTAATTAGCCAGGAGAGGAAACGCAGGTAGCAATAAATGAATTACTTATCAAGTGTTAAAATGAAATCTCATTTTCTGGAAAGTCTTCAGGCTTTCACATTCTTCTGGAACATCCAACACATCTCTATTTCCAACAGCAGGGTTTTAAATAAAAAAGTGTTCCAAACTAGAGCCAGAACCTTAGGAGATCCAGTAGACATAAGTCCCATTTACATGCCCCTGATTGTACTCGATTCTGTAGCTCAGGCTTCTTATCTCTGTTAGTATAACTGTAAATTAGCACAATATGTTCTTTAACCAACCATGTCAGCAGACCCCACATTGCTTGCCAAATAATTATCGTCAAACTTCAAAGTCACCCTTGGAGGCTTTTATGTATAATACTGTATCTTTTAAAATAAAATTTTTATATATTCTGAATCTAAGCAATGATTAATCACCAGCTGACAGAATTAAAGAATGTCCTCATGTGAATGTACACACCAAAATAGCTTGCTTTGGAGAAGCAGGGTGATGCCTAGATGAAACTGAGAGGTGAGGGCATTATTTTTTCATTCAAGATAGTGTCAGAGAAAAGAACCTTTTTCTGGGTGAGAGAGTTGATAGACAGAAACCAATTCTCAAAACACAGGCAACCCACAAGGCTGGTCAGAACTGAGACAGTGATAATGTCTGATGTGACAGTAATAGGGGTAAAAATCAAAAGAATGATTCAATTTAGCAAAAATCAAGAATTATTCATGGTATTTCTCACTGAAGGAAAGGGGAACCTTGAGAAAATCCTCCTCATGGTGCATTAAACATTTCATTTGACTCAATTGTCTCTTAGATGCTGGTAATAAAAGCAAAGAAAATGATGAGTTGGAGTCACAACTGGGAAGAGGTTACAGGAAAGGAAAATCAACAGCTATCAGAGGGCACGCACCATGTAAGAGGACACGTACCTAGACGCCAGCTATACCACTGCTCAAACACATACCCATACAAGCAGATTAGAAGATCAAAACCACATTTTTGCAGAGATTATATCAAGAGGTCATCTGCTCAGTGCTAGGTGCATAAGGCACTTCTGTCACATAGAGGTGATGTAGGTCCATGTGACCTCAGTCCAAAAAGGGAAATCAATCCAAATCTGCAGCAAGTCCCCAAGGGCCTCCACTTCCATGAGAACCAAAACAAAGGTACACTAATTAAAACAAGACTTTCCTGACTGTCCTTCCCTCTCCTCCCCACTTCCCACCAAATTTTGACCTGACTTTGGCCTAGATCATCTTTCGAGGTTCCTTCCAACCCCTAAGATTCTGTGATTCTGTGACTTGAGCCACTTTCCCAAGAAAACTGCACCCACATTTGATGAGATAGGTGTCCATCAACAGACTAAAATGAACCCCCTCTTCTCCCTAGGGACTGGAGATAAGCACTGCCAGGATGGGGAACAGAGAGGGGAGAGGGGCAGATACCATCTGATCAAGGAATGTGTATGTGACTTCTTGCACAAGCCCTCACGTAAGCAGGAACACACACAGATCTTATGGACAGCAGCCAGAAACCACCAAAGGTGACAGTTTATGCTGGAGATGTGGTCCTGGAATGAAGCCCAGCAGGGAAAGCTCTTTGCATGGCATGCTGCTGGAGGGTACTCCCAACAGCAAGTAAAGAAACCGGTTCTTCCGTCCAACTCCTTTCAAATCCATGGCAATAATGATCTCTTAGCAGCTTGTCCTGTTACCAGAAACATCCTGTGCTGCCCTGAATAATGACTAACCCTTGGTGACAAGCAGGACAACAGAGTGAAACCTGGAGCATGAGTAAGATCTGTCGTCTCCAGGTCTGTTACACATAACCGGCTCACCGGTAACCTTTGCTTAGGTAAATGTCACATGTGCTAAATAAAGGCTGTGACTAATTGATTTCTACCGAGAAGGAATGAGGAAAAACAATTGTTTTGTTGTTGTTTTTATTTTTAATACATCCAATTACCGTAGACTAGCAACAGTTGCCAAGACAAGCTGTTCCAGTTTCATTCCCGGTGCCAGGGAAACAGGCCATTTTAAGGAGTGGCTCATACAGGCAAAGAAACAGAAATACCCAAAAAGCTGAAGTGTCAATATACAGTAAAGCGCATATAAGAAAACTGGCAAACTGCTTGGGATAAAAATCCTCAGAGAGAGACTGCTGAGGTGAATTATTACAAATTTATTGTAGGTTTGAAGTTGCAAGCAGCATCTGAAAGCCTAGCAGAACATCAGTGGAGGAGGTCTCCACAGAGACCGAGCTTGCTCTGATCACAGCTAAATTGCTGGGGAGTTTTCAGATCTACTCTGAATTTTCTCTGGGCATGGCCTAAACCATAAGCAATAGGAAATTATTTCATGTATGGGATTCAGCTGGAAAAATACAAAGCCCTGCCAGATCAGTTTCTTACCTCCATGAAGTAATAACAAAATTCCTGCTAAAGAAGGAGTCCTGCTGCTGCATCCCACCTTTCCCGTTGCCTTTAGGACTTTATTTTCAACAGAGCCTCTGTGCAATAAACAGGAATAGCTCAGTACTGCCCTTAGGTTCTGGATGGAAAAAGGTGGTTTGTATCCCAGAGTACTTGCAGTAGAAGCATTTTAGCCATAGCTAAATATGTGTTTAGTCATAATAATCATGAGCATGTATTAACTGTGAATAATGATATTGGATAGTATCTCTAGACAGATTTTCATCGCTTTTTGAGTTCAGAATAACTGTCCCAGGACAAATTTCTCTTTCTCTAAGGTTTGAAAAATGATTTAGGCAATCTTATACTGCTAAAGTAAGCAGCCATATATTTATCTCAATAACCTTTTAGAGTCAGCAGAAGTTCAATGAGTCTGCCAGGTTATAATTCTTTAAAAAAACAGGCACAGATTTTTAGCACTATTGTCAGCTCCAAGTATTTCAGAAACCAGTCTCCTCTCTTCATCTTTTCAACTACAAATCCCCCACCCTTCTGGCTCCTTGATGTCTATTTGGCATGAAAGTGCCCTTTCACAAGGGAAAGACAGACAAAACCAATGAAATGAAACCACCTTGTGAAAATTTGTTGTGAATCTCTTTTTTGGTGAAATACTTCTATTCCACTGGGAATTACAAATTATTTGCTGTACATTCTTCTCTGTAAATAAGGTTTATTGTTTAGCCTACATCTTCCGTGATACACCACATGGTCTCCTATTAGCAAGAGATGAGACTGCATCTGTGGGACTGCAGTTCAGTTCATGCAGGGGAGTTACACACAAAGAAGAAAGAAAACCCCAAATAGCCTAACTATAACTTTTGCAAGACTCTGCAGTGGAATATCTGAACTGAAACTTGTGGTCAGTTCCCACCTAAAACCAAGTCAGTTAAAAGCAAGAATTTCTTGTGAGTTTTTCTTCTTGAAAACCCAGTCTTCCATCTGAAGAAATTTTGAAAACATAAGAGTATATAGCGACCTGCCCCGCTAAGCTTTTTGTCCAAATTAGATAAATTCTTTACAGTTAAGATTGTGTATCCTATCTGTTCCATGTAGTGCTCAGAACATTCACGGTTCCCTGTCATAAACACTATAGTTTTAGATGAACAAGTGTAGGTATCTTAAATTATGAACAAAAAAGCCCTCCAACAAGACAGAACAATTCCTTCTTTCACATGGTAGCATATGCCAGCTAATTAGCCACATGGGACACTGAACACTGCAGGAGACACAGATGGCAATTTGGGGCTGATAGTCCTACAGCAATGGAACAGCACTGCTTGTTGGCAGAATATAGTGTCATTTTTGCGCTGATGTCTGTGGAGTAATCATAGCAGCTCTCAGTCTTGTTAGTAACAGCTTCTCTCAGAATAGATTCTTATAAACTTATTTATCATTACCTTCTTTAAAAGTTCAGATTAACGATAACAAAAATACACTACCACTGCATAGGATGTGATGGGAAGATTCAAGTACTCTTCAATTTATGGATCTGCACAGGTACTTTGGCTACATCCCAGCTCTAATTTGCAAAATGGTGCACAATTTACTTTCCTTGCCATTTTATCCCAAGGCCATGTAAAGGATGGGGCATGTGGGACAGATACATCCTCCGATTATGATGCCAGATTAGATCATCAGGAAACCATGCTGCAGGTTACATTATGACACACACCAGTGCAGATTACCCATTAATTTCTTGATGATATAGCACAATAATTATGAATGCATTTCAGGACCAATCTCTGTAATCCCTCTCCATCATCAATTAATTCATTTCTAAATATTCAGGGTACCAACAGAAGAGGGCTATCAACCTTTTTTGATACATTTCAGATCTGTTTTAAAAATCACAGTGCTGGCACTGTCCCACGGATCTGCTAGTGACTTGATACCCCCGACAATTGGTCATCATCAGTAAACTGGAAGACACCAGCTCTATGTTCATCCTTGTGCACGTTTCAAATTATCTCATTCATTCCAGGCATCATAGAAGGCAGGAAAACCTCAACTGACTGGAAACATCCCTTGAAGACTTCACATTCCTTTTCAGAGCTAAAGAATGACTCAAGAATTTCTCTGCCACAAGACAACCTTTTCCCATTTGCTTCTGAAATCCCAGTGCACTTTCACGGGTTATGGCTTTGCTGGGAAATTAAACAGGTCCATAGACAATCCACACTGCTAATAGTCTCCCTTGTACAGTTTGGGTCCTCACAGCCAATATTCAAGCATGATTCAGGGGACAACATAGGCAAAGACCTCCTTCTAGTAGAGATAATGGTTAAGAACAACTTATTTTGTGGAAAGAAAAAAGATTTTAGACCTATCATTTCACTGCCAGTCATGTGGTGGGCAAGAGAACACTTTTTTTTTTTTTACTGGGGTACATGCACTCTTCAGTACCTGCCCATTCCAGACCTAACTGAACAAATTTGATGGGAAGTAACACCCTTATCCTTTTGTTCTAGGTGTACCAACAAAAGGCTGCATAATACCTTTAGGAAGATGGGCCTGTAGTTTGCCTGTTAGCCTGCTCCCAGACATAAAAGTCCTTCTGCTTTCTGGCTCAGAGCCCTAGAAGAGTGCTCACATTGCAAGCCTCAGCATGCTCCTGCCCCTAAGCCAAAGCATGCATCACTCCCTTTAATACCACTTTGTACTACTCTGCCAGGCTTCTCCCTTCTGAAAACGCTTCTCTTCACAATCTCTTTCCATCACACTCCTGATATTTTTCCAGACCTTCTCTCATTTCCTGGCTAGTTTCCCCAAGCCTCCATTCCTCCATACCTCCTCTCACATCCTTTCATCCTTTTGTCTGGCTTCCCTTTTATTATTCTGGTAGACAGATTATTCCCGAGCCCCATGATGCCAACAATTTCCCTTCGAGATTGCATTCCCCACAATTTCCTGTTATTAAACCCTCAGTCAGAGGGCTCGTAACACCAGCTCTTAAGAGCTAGCACACTTGAGTACGATCGCAATCTTAGATTGCATTGCCACTGTAAGACTGGAAGATACGCCCTAGGAAACAAGAAACAGCTCACTTTCTGCAGGAGAATGTATGCTTAACAGCATATGACAGAGAAAAACAAGAAGGCACCAAATCCACATCTAGCACAAATCTACTGCTGTGCTCATAAAAAGAGGAAGTGTTGTTAAATCTGTTTCAATGAGGTGTTTTTATGGCGTGTTTGTTCCTGCAGCACAGAAAGCAAGCTAGTTTTCCTGGAGCTCTAAGCCATAAAAGGTTACCTGCCTCCTCCCACCAGAATCCAAAGAGAAACATAAATTGTTGATGAATGTTGGGAAAGTAGTTTCATTACATATATATTGAATTTGATGAACAGAACCAGTTTTAAATGTGAGATAAACAGGTGCAAACACCACAGAAGTTTCACCTGTTCACACAGGTTTTGAATTAAGTGCTCTTTAAGGAACACTTCATAGGACAGCAGATAAGTCACTCAAGCAATAGATTAGGAGGTAACCCATATCTGAAGACAAGAAGACAAGCAAAAAGGTGTTTGCAAATCATTTGTCACCACTGGGAATTTCCAAGTGAGGATAATCCTGAAATGTTATTACTAGTTGGAACTTCGTGGACATAAATTTCAGGCTTCATAAGTGTATGGAGAGAAAAATAACTTATCTGGATTTCAAAAATCCCATGTCCAGAGGGCAAACTTCGTTAACAATTCTGCTGTTACAGGGAAGAGAAGTAGAAAGACGTACTCAAGACCTTATGGCTGTTTAAAATTTCCAAAGGGAAACACAGGCACTCTTGACAGTACATCTCACTCCCTTTAAACATGCAACTGCTTTTCAAATTCCAGAGGCCAAGTACATTAGTGAAATGTCATATGCTTATAGATCTTGTTACCTTTATTCAGCACCCTGATCTTCCCACCTCCCTTTCCTCCGTCATTACTACTTAGTTTGTACAGTACATCCAGAACACAGACCTCAGTTCCCACTGGTGCTGAAAACAACTTGGAACACAATTAGCCTTGTCAAGTCATTTACTGGTATGCCATATAGGGCTGCCAGCTTTCCAAGCAATTCAATAGTCCCTAGAGCACTGCCGCAGGGTCTACGATTAACAGAGGTGTTTACATGTCTGAAAATGTACCAGGCTAAAAATAGAAGTAATTTTCTTAGCATCCTGTGATGTCGGATTTGTTCTTTTCTCTTTCTTTCCATTTGCCAGATTGACAAATAAAGCACGTTTGCCCAATTTTTTCAACTGATATAGAAAAATCGACAACAAAAGAACGACATCACAGTTCTGTGGTGGAGGAAAACAAATCCCAAGCAAAATACTCTCTGTTGCAGTCCAAAAATAGAAACACACCCAAGAGTGCTAGCAAATTGGTCTTCTCTGCAGTACAGAGCATAATTCCAAACCAGGGTGTCCAAAGGAAGGGCCAAAGATGGCTCTCAGTATCCCCACAGACATTTTTGATTTGAAGATAAGGCTCTGCTGCTATATAGGGAGAGGTCAGAGGCATACACAAGTACCAGCGCTTCTGAGCTCCTGGTGTGATAAGGCAAGGAAATAGATTCATATTTATTTCCCTTTGGGTGGATCATGTGGGATAAACACTTCCCTGGAAAAGAGCAGTGTGAAGAAACACTACTCTGGGAGTTACTGGAAGGCTGGCATCTTAAAAGCAACACTTACATTTTTTTGGTACGCGTTTCTGAAGATTTGTTTGCAGAAGGCTAGGGACAGAGTCATTCTTCCTCCCACCCTGTCAAAGTTTATGGCTGGCCTGGCCCCTAAACTTTGACAGATGCTCTCTGTGATCCCCCCACTGCCCTCCCAAGGGAGGATAACAGGGGAACCAGGGAGAGAGACTTGGAGGTTGAAAAGAAACCTGAACCAGTTTAATGAAAAAGAAAAATAATAACAAAAATAAGAGGATATTAAACCATAATGATGAGGCATTCTTTCAACAACGTGGAGATGTCTCACATTCACTAGACTTGGTTCTTCTGGGGGACTTCAACTTACCAGATGTCTGATGTAAGTACAACACAGCAGAAAGAGGGCAGTCCAAGAGATTTCTGGAATGTATAGGTGACAAATTCCTGTTGCAGCTGGTCAGTGAGCCTACCGGGGGCAGTGCCCTGCTAGACTTACTGTTTATGAACAGGAAAGGGCTGGTGGAAGATGTAGTGTTCAGAGGTCATCTTAGGCACAGCAACCATGATATGATAGAATTTTCAATACATGGTGAAAGTCAGGAGGGTTGTCAGCCAAACCTCTGCCTTGAACTTCCAGGGGACTGACTTTGGTCTATTGAGGACACTGGTTTGGACTTTCCCTTGGGAAGCAGCCCTCAAAAACAAAGGGGAACAGAAGGCTGGACTTATTTTAAGAATGAAATTATGAAGGTGCAGGAGCAGGCTGTCCCCATGAGCAAAAAGTTGAGCCTGTGGGGAAGAAGACCAGCCTGGCTGAGCAGGGAGCTTTTGAAAGAACTCAGGAAAACAAACAAACAAACAAACAAAAAGATATATCAACTTTGGAAAAAGAAGCAGGTGAATCAGGAAGCATTTAAGGATATTGTAATGTCATGTAGAAAGAGAATTAGGTGTGAAAGCTCAATTAGCACTTAATCTGGCCATCTCTGTTAAGAATAACAAAAAGTGCTTTTATAAAGACATGAATAACAAAAGGAGGGTCAAGGAAAACCTCCAGTCCTTATTGGATGGGGAGGGGAACATAGTAATGGAAGACAAGGAAAAATCTGAGGTACTTAACACCTTCTTTGCTTCAGTCTTTAACGAAAGGACTGGCTAACCTCAGGGCAACTGGGCTCCTGCATTGGTAGACAAGGATGGGGAGCAGAATATCCATCCTGTAATCCAAGAGGAAGTAGTTAGTGACTTGCTGTGCCACTTAGATCCCAACATGTCTATGGGTCCAGATGGAATTCATCCTAGGGTGCTGACAGAGCTGGCAGAAGAACTGGCTAAACCGCTCTCTATCATTTATCACCGATCCTGGCTAACTGGGGAGGTCCCAGATGACTGGAAGTTGGCCAGTGTGATGCCCATCCATAAGAAGGGACAGAAGGAGGATCCAGGGAACTACAGGCCTGTCAGCCTGACCTCAGTACCAGTAAAGATCATGAAGCAGTTCATCTTGAGTGCTCTCACACAGCATGTGCGGGACAACCAGGGGATCAGGCCCAGCCAGCATGGGTTTAGGAAAGGAAGGTCCTGTTTGACTAATATGATCTCCTTCTATGACGGGGTGACCTGCTTACTGGATGAGGGGAAGACTGTGGATGGGGTCTACCTTGATTTCAGCAAGGTCGTTGACACAGTCTCCCACAGCATCCTCCTGGAAAAGCTGGCAGCCCACTGCTTGGACAGGTGCACCCTTCACTGGGTTAAAAACTGGCTGGATGACTGAGCCCAGAGAGTGGTGGTGAATGGTGCTGCATCCAGTTGGTGTTGGTGACCAGTGGTGTGTCCCAGGGATCAGTATTGGGATCAGTCCTATTCAACATCTTTACTGACAACCTGGATGAGGGGATTGAGTCTACCCTTAATAAAGTCACAGGTGACACCAAGTTGAGGGGGGACTGTTGATCTGTGGGAGGGTAGGAAGACATTGCAGAGGGACCTGGACAGGCTGGGTCAATGGGCTGAGCCAAACGTACAAAGTTCAACAAGACCAAGTGCAGGGTCCTACACTTTGGCCACAATAACCCCCTGCAGCGC
>NW_009736756.1:0-3163 GCF_000703405.1 Apaloderma vittatum | reverse complement strand
TGGCCAGCAGGAGCAGGGATGTGATTCTGCCCCTGTGCTCAGCCCTGGTGAGGCCTCCCCTCGAGCCCTGTGTGCAGCTCTGGGCCCCTCACTGCAAGAAAGACACTGAGGTGCTGGAGCGGGTCCAGAGGAGAGCAACGAGGCTGATGAAGGGACTAGAGGAGAGGCTGAGGGAGCTGGGGCTCAAGGGGGACCTTATCACTCTCTACAACCACCTGAAGGGAGGCTGTAAGTCAGGTGGGGTTCAGGCTTTTCTCCCAGGCAACTAGTGACAGGACAAGAGGTCACAGCCTGAAATTGCATCAAGGAGGTTTAGGTTGGATCTCAGGAAACATTTCCTCATGGAGAGGGTGATCAGGCTTTCGGATGCACTGCCCAGGGAAGTGGTGGAGTCACCATCCCTGGAGGTGTTTAAGGAAAGGCTGGATGTGGCACTTAGTGCCATGGTCTAGCCCATGTGGTGGTGTTGGGTCATAAGCTGGACTTGATGATCTCAGAGGTCTTCTCCAGCCTCAATAATTCTGTGATTCTGTGATATACAGATATTCTAGAAGAATATAAATATATTCAAAGATACAAGAAAATAAATTAGTACAGAACCCATGCCCTCCGTATGACAACTACGTCCTGAGTAGAAAAGTCCCAGACTGTACTCAGCAGCAGATAGGATTGCCAAGCCCAGAGTCCCAATGATGATCCAAAACCAAAACCAGAAATGAAGCTGTAGCACTCCCACCTGGAGAGGCAGGGGAAGACAACCTGTTCTGATGAGAAGTGCTCCTCTGCAGTGTGAAAACAGGAGGTGGAAAACCAGCAACAGTACAAGGTGAGATGACAAACACCCAACAGCAACCCCTCCAGCACAACAGGCATTAACGCTCCTTAGGGGCCCTTTTATACTGAGTACCATGGGAAGGAGTTCTGCGATTGGTCCATTTGGGTCACCTGACACATCCTCTCCTCCCCATAGGCACAGACCCCTCCTTGTGGTTGCTGTCTTGGAAAACTGTTATCCATGTGCCTTCAGACCAGGACAATCCCTTTCTCTTGGGATTCACCAATATGGTGCCTGCTGCTCAGCAAAAGGGCAAGAAAGTGAATCAGCTCCTGGAGACTTGTTTATTCCCATTGCTTGGCTATCATTTCAAGTGATTCCCATTTGCCCTCACTAAGGCAAATAACATCTAGCAGTGGGAGCCCTGGATTGAGTGTACATAATCCAGCCTGTGGCACTTAGCCTTGGGCTGAGGATTGGTTACTGAATATCTTTCCTTCAGCAGCAGAAAGTCTGTCAGACCCTCTTCACTGTTGCTACCTGTTTAATGGACACTGCTGGGCTGAAAGGTGCTGCTATAAACATCAGGTCAGCTTTTTTTCCTTGAAGCCAGAGCTATGAACAACTTAGAAAACTTGTGCCCACTTCATGCTGTAGAATTGGTAGGAAGGAGTCTGTGATCATCATGAACTTCACATGAGTGAAAAGAACAAATTTTCTTGAATTAAAAGTGCATGTACTGCTCATGTCAAATCTGATGCACTTAGAACATTTATGGATTCCTAAACTGATCAAAAAGCCATGGGTAGTACTAGCATGAGACAGTACCAGTCACAGCAGGATGACAGTTGAAAGAATTCTCCATTCAGCTCCAGCTCAGCACAGGGTCTAGTGTGCTGCAGTTTGGGTCAGCTCTGAACGAAGGTTTGTTCAGAGACTGCTGCCGGATAACTTGAATTTATTTATCCTGTGTCACTGTAGACATATTTGGCTTGATCACTGCAACTGTTTGTTCTAGGGCATGCCCCTGTTTGGGTATTTACAAACTTTGCAACTTTGGGATCATTTATACCATCTAATTTAACTTCACAGATCTTAAATGAGTTAGTTCTTTTTCTGCTGTGCTTGTGAAATCCCCAAAAGGCTACTAAAAGGCTATGGACCCAGATTCTTCCAGAAAATGTTGCAGGTTCACCTAATGTCTTTATATGCTGCATTTAGCATTTGACACTCAACACTGACTGAGAAGCAAATCCATTCACATGTCAGCAGGTTGCTATAGGTCATTTCACAATTAGAGGTACTGAAGATCACAGGCTGCTACTGTCAGCATAAAAATAATATCTCTGTGTTTCAGGTGGCAGTAACCCCTACACACCTTTTGAGAGACATAATCGTCTTGGAAAAATGAAACCTTAAAGACAGACAGAGGCGGCAGGTAGTCTTTTAATCACAGAAATAAAGCAAAAATCATGAAAGCAAAGTGAACAGCTGAATTTTTCCCTTTGAATTCGTTGCTTCCGAGTGTCCAGGGCTCAAGCCCGAGAGTGCTTAAAATGGTGCTACATGGGGCAAATTCCTGGTGAAGTCAGTGTAAATTTTATCCCTATAAATTATTAATGGAAAGAGGACTCATTTTACCTCCAAATCACAGTCCACTCTCTACCTGTTAAAGTCATTTCATCTTTCCCTGAATCTCAGCACAATTGCTCACAGTGAAATGTGATGTAAAAAAAAATATTATCTAAGGGGGCTTTTACCCAAGGATGTCATTAATAAAAGGCCTGTCTGACTACTGGTTCCAGATTTCAGCATGGATAGTCATTCTTTTTGGCTCCAGTTGTTTATCGAATTTAACACAAATGGCCTAGTCTCAGAAGGTTGTCCTGTCCTTCCAGAATGAGAAAAACAGACATCTTCTCTACCAATATTTGACAGAATGGTCAAGCTGTGAGGCAAAAGTACATTTTGATATTTTACAAGGCAGTGTATCTTCTTCTGTTTTTAGTCTTCCAAGATGTGGTGGGACAACTCACATAACTGGAATATGGGCCTTGATGGCTATGTCCCTTTTAGGAAAGACAGGCCAACAAGGCGAGGTGGTGGAGTTGCTCTTTAGGTGAGAGAGCAACTGGTGAGGGCACATCTGGAATATTGTGTCCAGTTCTGGGCCCCTCAGTTCAATAAAGACAGGGAACTGCTTGAGAGAGTCCAGCACAGAGCCACAAAGATGATGAAGGGAGTGGAACATCTCTCTTATGAGGAAAGGCTGAAGGAGCTGGGTCTCTTTAGCTTGGAGGAGGGTGAGGGGTGACCTCATTAGCGTTTATAAATACGTCAAGGGGGAGTGTCGGGAGGACGGAGCCAGGCTCTTTTTGGTGACGTCCA
>NW_009736755.1:47963-49703 GCF_000703405.1 Apaloderma vittatum | reverse complement strand
TATAATTAATGTATATATAATTCAGGTACAGCTATCATTCACAGACAATATAAATTAATACTCCAGATAGTAAAATTCTGCTTGCAAAACTTTATGAAAGGCTGAAGCAGATAACCTATTTGAAAAGTCCAAGCCTGCTGTGAGACTTTATAAGGCCTACAAGACACTATGTTCACTTGATTCCAAATTTACAGTCTGAAAAGGTCTATATTTTAGGGCATTGCGTTTTCTGGAGATAAAAATTTTAGAAGTTGAGTCCATATATCTTAGTATAACAGGAACAAACTCTTCACTTTCCACCCTTCTGAGAGAATAGAACTGATTTTAAATTAACTAATTTCCAAATCATGTCGTTTTTAGAGGAAAGAAGAGGATTTTGATGTCCTTTCCAGGATTATAGTCCCAGTTTCTTTTCCCAGAGTTTTCTGGCCTTTTTCTATCTGTTAAAGCTGGATCATCCACTACAAACCACCAACACTGTACTGTATGACCTGTAAGCCCAACTGCACGTAAAGTGTAGGTTTTCATTATTTTTAGTTCTGTTTATTTTTGGAAAATTATTGACAGCATCATTATTGGCAGGGAAATAGGTCATTATCTTATGAACAATTTACAGACAGGAAAGCAACTGATACTTTTCACTGCTTGGCTCTATACTGATAGACTATACCATTGCAATAAGACTCAGTGAAAATCTTTTGATCTTTAATCTCTAATGACTCTACACTGGATGTCTTGTGGTTTATTTTGGGTTTGGTTTTTTCAGTTTTCAACAGCAATTTCCAAATTGTTCCCCGTTCTTTCGCAGGTAACAGTGCATTTCACCTCCCAGTAATGCATGCTTCAGTGTTTTCTACTCAAAATGTTGCAGGGAACATCGGTTCTGCATCAGTCCCTGCTTGTCAGTCTCCACCTTATTCACCTTTTTCATGTAAATTTAGAAATTAATTTAGATGTAATACATGCTAGCAGCTAGTGACACACTGCTGACATGCTTACCAGTGTTTTTACTTTGCACGCTCTTGTATCCTCTCTCCTGCTTGTTTATTAGGAAAAGGCAACAAGCTCTAGTTTAACAAACAGTGTATACCCCCGCCTTGAAATCCAAGATCTATCTACCTTTATATGATCCATGCACCCAACACTGTGTGCAGCATTTTTTGTGCCACATATCATGATATCTTGATAGCATGGTAAGTTGCTATTGGTTGATAAGTTTTTACTTCTCTTAGACCCCATACAGATCTTATTCAAAACCAGTATCTGAGGATTTTACTAGCTCAGATTGGTATTACTAAGTACTCGTGAAAAACGTGCCTTCCACCACAAATTCAGAGAAAAATACACTCCGTGTACGACTGCTGGACAATACGTGCAATGTCTTAAAAGTGGTTTGTGCCTTGCTTGGTGGTAGTTATTTAACCCAGCAAGAATTCCCATCACCATGATGACTGTATGGGTGTGTGGTTTAGAATGAGATGTATGGTTGTGGTATGAGCATCACCTCTTCTCTTGGGTAGCTCTGCAATTACCCAAGAGATGTTCCACCAGATAAGCAAATCTGTATTTACCTCTAGAATACAACTACCTGGGTTCTAGTTTGCCTCTAGGTCGTCGCCAAACAATCGTTAAGTTAAACAGTGAGCTGTCATCTGAAGTACTATTCTTGTTAAAGAGGGTTCCACAGTTTATTTTGAGCTGGCAAAACTTAAATATTTAGTTGCTCCTCCACAATACCTG
>NW_009736755.1:36132-47932 GCF_000703405.1 Apaloderma vittatum | reverse complement strand
TTCAGCATTACCCCTTGCTTTGAGACTAGGAGTGAATTTCTGAGGCTTCCCTTGCCTGAAATTAATTTCCATGTATAACAAGAATATGTAGCCATGCACGCACAGATGATGATGGTTTTCTTCCTTAGAATAAGACAAATCTTATCCTTCCTATCCTTCTGAAGGAAATCCGTCTAATGTAAAGGAGGCATCTTTGAAAAATCTCCTTTTGGATACCTTGGGGAAGAATTTTTCTCTATGTATAACACCAGCAAGTGACATCACCTTCTTTTACAATACCTTGAGGGTACAGAGGGCAGAAAATAGGTTAGATAATGGGGTAACTCTTTTGCATTATTAATATTTTGGAAACTCTGACTTGAGAAATGAACTGTGACCAGGAAGTGTCCACAGGAACTCCTGAGTAGGGGCTTCTTATTCTTCTGTTTCTTTTCCTGTTTCTTTTCCTGTTTCTTTTCCTGTTTCTTTTTCTGTTTCTTTTCCTGTTTTTTTTCCTCTGTTTCTTTTCCTGTTTCTTTTCCTGTTTCTTTTCCTGTTTCTTTTCCTGTTTCTTTTCCTGTTTCTTTTCCTGTTTCTTTTCCTGTTTCTTTTCCTGTTTCTTTTCCTGTTTCTTTTCCTGTTTCTTACTCTATTATTATAATAACAATTCTTTTTTAAAAGAAAACACAACAGTTTCCGCTACGTTTCCGCTACGTTTTCCCTGCGGTGACTTGGTTCTTTTAAGACTGTCATCTTACTTTTTTCTTCAGACAATGATTGTTTCCTGCACCTTTGATGATCCTTGATTTCTAGAGAGGGAAAATCTTAAGTCTAAGAGTTCAGTAGAATTCAGTAGCCCTTGTCCTATTGCTTTGTAGAAAATTCGAGTTGGTTTTTCACCCAAGATTCACTTTTTCTCACCGCTCTGTTTCATTGTAGCCACACTGAATTTAGCAGTTGATGAAGTTGGCTCCGATTTATTTATTTTGCTGTGTTTAAAATGCCAGGCGACGCGATCAAATGTTCTTCACTTCAATCTCTTTTCTTTCTGTTTGTGAATGTCACCCTGTGTTGTACAAACACAGCAGGGATGAAAGCTAACACAAATGCATATTTGTGTCTACAGCAGAAGAATGTGTATTTATAGATGAGCAAACCAGGTCAAACCTTTCATAGTAAGGAATAAATTAAACAACCATTTGCTATTATTAGCAGTCAACAGAAGCAATCATAAAATGAGAGGAATATTGGTGGGGGGAAATATTCCAAATGGCATTTTGTGTTTATAGACACGCACACAGACCCATTAAAAAACCACAGACCTGGTTTTCGCCCTGTACTGTTGCTCTGAAATGAATTACTGACAGCTTTGTATTAGTTAGGCTGAGAAAAACAAAGAGTCTAGAAGATTGGTTCAACGTGAATTAAATCGCTTATTGATTAGATGCACAAAACCATTTCCAATCGATAATTTAAGTATATGGGTGAGTTGCATTGCTGTAGCAGATCACACAGAAAAGCTGAGAATGTTTTAAAAGTTGGTATTTATACCTTAACTTGCTTTGGAGAGATACCCCTGCAGAATTACCTAATCTCCATCTGCTTAACTCAAATGCAGAAGTATAAAAATATAAGTGTACCAGACATATAACTATTCTTTGTTTTGTTTCCATCTGGCGTTCTTGAAAGAAGAAAAAGTAAGTGCAGTATACACAAAAATTACAGTTCTTAGGTAGGAGAATAATCCTTACTCAGGATTTCACTAAGCTGAAAGATCAGGAAAAAAAAAAGTAGTTACGACCTTGGCAATAAATAATCAGGGTTTATGGAGGTTTGGCCAATTCATTGGTGTGAAAAAGTGCTCATCTGATAAGCATATAAAATAAAATAGGGCTCTGAAATAGCAGAGTATGTCAACAACTTGAAATCATGGAGAAAACACGGATAGGTAGGTTTACTGCACAGTGAGTCAGCAGTTACTCAGAGGTGAGACTCAATTTACTATCTTCGTCTTCACTGGTAGCGCAGGATTTGTGTAAAGATATTTTTCTGTGGTTAAGAAGCTGTCTGGAGCAGCATTTTTGTCTCTGTGCCCTCTGGGACTGCTGGAAGTCTTATGTGGACACTATACTCTGCAATTCTCCTGTTTTGTTATCTTTACCCTTGTTACCTAACATGTAAATAGCCAGGGCTCACACACAGTTTTACTAACAGCTTGCAAGGGATTTGAATTCATAAATAAAAGCATCAAATGCTTTTTCACCTGTCCTAGGGTATCCAAGACTTCCAGAGGAGCAGGGAGATAAGACCCAAGGCAAGAAACCTGTGCTCATCTGGAATAGCAGCTTGGGGCCAGATGTAGTGACACAGAGTTATCTGAAATAATCTCCTTTTTTTTTGGCAGTTGAATATACCCTGTTCATGATATTAATTAAAAATAGCAAGAACTGTGTTGCTCTTTGTTCTTTTGTATTTATTTATTTCATTTACGATGTCATCATGTGCTGCGGTGTTTATTTTTTTCTTTTACTGCAACCCTCTGAAAACTATTAAAGAAAAAAAATGTTCTGAATACAATTACTAAAGCCTGATTATAACTTCAATGAGTTTGTGTTACTTCTTGCCAGAAGAAATTTGTAGAAAATATTTAAAGGTTTTAAACTGAATTTTGATGAGTTACTGGCATAAGTCTGAAGAAAAATCAGTGCACTTGGAATGAGGAGCTGAGCATTGGATTAATATTATTGATTGTTTTCAAAAGATTTCTTGCAGTTCTCCTTGGTGAGTTATTCAAGCAAGGATTATACTTTTATATTAACAAAAATGCTCCTTTCATCTTTTTTTTTTCCTACAAAATCTTCGTTTTCTTTGTAATGTCCTTCATCCAAACCTTCTCTGACATTTCATTTTGTTGTAATCCATATCCAGAGAACTAAGCCATTTTGCATTTCTCTCTTCTCTTTTAAGGAACAGAAGGGTAGAAGATAGCCTAAATCAGTCTTTTTTGTATACCTCTTCTTTTGTAAGCAGGTGGGATTTTCCAGTGTAAATGTAGTAGATTTAGCACCTAATTATAGTCTTTGAAATTGGGGAAGAGACTGCTTGTAACTTATTTTTTCGTGTATCTCGAGAGACTTCATTTTCTCAAGTCTCTGCTCATTTCTCAAGGATTTCCTCTGGTAGCTGCTTTGGCACAATTCCCATTTTATTCATTCTGTAGGAAAGCTTAGTATAACTTGTGGAGATTTTTTAATTTTGTTTTATTCCATGCGTTTTTATAAAAGATTCTCTTCTGTTCTCTGTTTGCATGTCCCTGAACTTATTAAAAACCGGCTTCTCACAAAAGGAAGTGAGAAGACAAAGGTGTAAGCCTACGATTCTAACTCACTCCATTAGGTTCATTTTCAGAAAGTTTTGCTGAACAGTGGACACCATGTGAAATCATGATCATAGAAGGGAGAAAGCGCCCCGCCTCAGTATTTCTTTTAATAATGTTGCTCTGTGAAAAACATGCGTACAGGGAAACTGCTTCTCAATAAGAAATTAATTAGTTTCGGTATTTTCTTGGTATTTATTTGTATTCCAATAACTGTCAGGAGTACAAATTGAGACATTTGCTGGGAATTACAAATTCATGTTGTTGTGTAGAATGGCAGAGGTAAAGCAACTTAGAAAGTTGTTTACAGTGAGCCCATGAATCGAAAAAGAAATCCCAGATCTCTGTTTACTCCCAGTAACTCTCTTCCTCTTGCTTAATGAATCATTTTGCACATTTCAATTTTGAGGGATCTTTTTACGGTTTATAAGCATCTCTGAAAACTGAAACTCTTGTAACCAGCAGGTTATATTTTGAATAATTTTCTATAATTCATGTCATTTCTTATATCAGTGTCCAATGAAGTAAAATATACCTTCCAATACACTTTTTGTTTCCTGCTACAATATCGAGGTGACTCTTTTTTTTTTTAAATACGCTTATTTCATACTGGGAAATCTGGGGTAAATGCCGATAGATGCCTATATGTATACGTAAATATCAGATTTTACAAATGCTTCCATAATCCTACAGTAGTTGTCATGTTTAAAACAACCTTATCTTCATGTATATAGCTCTCTTGGTAAGAGACAGAAAGTGGAAGGCAGAAGATCTCATTCAGGTTTGGTCACAGGTTCCCTCTGTGTTCCTTAACGATGAAGCACAGCTACAGATCAACTTTATGCGAAAGAAATGTGCTGGAGTGATCAAGGCATACCCCTGGACACATCAGTTTATTATGTTTCAGGTTTCAGTTTGGCCCAGAAGGAAATAAACACTTTTCCACAGGAGTTCAGGAGCCAGAAGCAGGGAGACACAAAGCCCACATGGTTACCACAAGCTGGGAACGCTCGGCATGCCTGTCCTGCGTCATTTGCCTGAGCCTGTTGGGCTTTTCAGGACACATTTTTTGACCATCTCTTTATTTTTTATTTTTTTTTCATTCTGGAGAAGAGGGTAGTGTTGATCAAAGCATATTTGCAAAGTGCTCTTTGAATAGAATTGGTAAATATTTCCCTTTTCTTGGATACAGCTTCATGGAGTCATCATGATGGCTTTGAGCAACCTGATCTAGTGGGAGGTGTCCCTGCCCATGTCAGGGTGTTTCGAAGTAGATGATCTTTAAGGTCCCCTCTAACTCAAACCATTCTATGACTCAGTTGAAATAAGTATATTTTTTAAATTTTTTTTTTTAATGCAGCACAGGACTATTTTCTCAATTCTGCACTAATAATAAAGGAAAAAATTAAAAATAAAATCTGAGGAAATAGGTTTTTCTGCGAAGAGCTGATGGCTGCTTCAGGAAGAGACAGCCCGTATCTACTTTCAAACTACTTATTATAATAAGCAGTCCCATAATTTCCAAACTGTTCCGCTTTGAGTCACAGACGCAGCAGGAGATGAGTTTTACTCTCCATTACTTGGATGATGCGGGAACTGCGGGTGACCCAGAACTGCAGCACAAACTCTGTCTTCACGTTAAATAAAAGCTCCAGGCTGCATGAAAACAGGAGCCTTCCATAAACACGTAGTATTTCAGGGTGAAAGAGCACACCAAAGAATCAAACGGACAGGGATGGCAAGAAATATAGGTGCCTGTTGCACCACGAGCTTTCTACAGAGGCACATCTTTTGTCTCGTGGAAAGTGGGATTTGGGTAGCGCCCAAGCAACGGCGAGGAAGTAGGTGCCTCCCTTTGCAAAACCAAGGATGGTGTCTTTCTCTACGACACTGAGGTGACACGTCCAGTGTTAGAAGGAAGGAGCAAGCAGCAATTTGTTTCTCTAACCTCCGTATAGACTCTCTCATGAATAAATAAAAATACAAATGAACTCTCTCCAGAATTAGTATAGACTAAAAAAAGCTCTGTGGAGGTTGCTAGGCAGCTGAGGCCAAAGGAATAGAAAAGCAGGCAGGTCTTTGAAAAAAGAAATCAGTGACTTAGGGGTTATCTGGAGTCACCATTTACTCAACTGTCATTTGTCATAAACAAGAGACAGTAGAATTTATTTTTCTGTAGTAAACGAGCAGTGTTCTCAAAAGATTTGAAATAAAAGGCCTCGTTTATATCATTTCGATCAGTGTTTTCAAGCTATGACATTATACGTATAATTATTACTTCCAAAGTTTATTTATTCATTGACTGAAACAGGAATTTGGTGCTATATATGCAGGCTATGACTTGAAAAGGATTTAGGAGAGTAATTAATTTTTAAACTTTTGTCCAATTCTCATTTTTGCCACAACGTGCATGCAAGACTCTAAATGAAGGAAGTTTTCGATCCTGGAATAGCTTGCCCTCAAATGGAATCTGCATTTCACTGTCACTAATCTCAGTGAAAGATCTAATTTCTACCTCCACACCCTGTATGATGAAGCTACTAATTACATAAACATAGCAGTTACACACAAGCCCTTCTTATTACTGCTAAGCATGCAAAAAAAATAATCAAATTATTCCATTAGGCAAGATTTTCCTATGTAGGATCAGGTGATGACATTAAACTAATGGCTTCCCACTGAAATCTCTGCTTATATTTGTGTCTTAAACTCTTCTTGTGCTTATTTTTTTTCTTTTACTGCAACCCTTTGAAAACTATATATATATATATAAAAATAACTGCTCTGAGTACAATTACTAAAGCCTGATTATAACTTCAACGAGTTTGTGTTGCTTCTTGCCAGAAGAAATTCGTAGAAAATATTTTAAGCAGCTGTATTATACATGCATATAATCCTAGAACTGCCCAACCTTCTCGGTATAATGGCAGCTCTAAATCATGGTTTAGCCTAGTTTAGTTATTCTCTCCCAAATGATGTCTCTAGAAGGTTTAATGGCTCCATCACAGTTTTTCAGTATTTGTTTCTTCCACAGGGTGGATGGTGTGGGGGAGGTCCAGGCAGCTCTTGTGGAATAGTTTCCAATGGGATAGTAGGAGGAGAAGGTCCAGGGCTAGTTTGGGAAACAAGGAGAAGTATCCTCTCCCAAGAGCTAAACCTGCTGAAAAGCTGATCCATGCTAGGATATTGTTATGCAGTCAGCTTCTCAGGCTCCAGGGATATCACGGTGGGAATGCATGAAAGAAGACTGGTGGGGAATGGGAACACGTACCTTTGATGCTGAGTGTTCATGCAGAGCCTCTCGAGAATCTTTGAAGAACTTCTTAAACCTCATTGAGTTTCAGCTCCCTTCCCTGCGTGAGGGAGGTTTTGGAGGCTGTACCTTACAGGGGTTTTCTTGTCTTTTGTGGACACAAATGACAAGTTTACAGTAACTTTCAAAGAAATCCCTTAAAGGACTTAAAACTCATTAAAATGCCGCATAACAATTCAGCATAGCAAAATGCTGTTTCGCAGGGAGAGTTAATGGCTTTATTTTTAACTGTATGTAATCTTGTTTGGTTGGCTTATTTCGATCTCGCCTTCCAGGCTTAACTATTGTGTTTGTGGAGACTTTCTTTCTTCCCTGAAGCCTTAAAACTATGGATATTTTTGTTGCTAGCATTTCAGAAGTCCAAGTGAATGTGCAAACTAAAGATCTGTCGTCCTTAGAGTAACTAACGCTTCTTCCTTCCCATTAAGAGGTAGAGTTGAGCCATGAAGTACCAGAACATTAAGTTACTCTTCTGTCCCAAAAGCTCAGTGATGTGGTGTATTTCTGAGCCCAGTTAATTTTCAATATGTCCATACTATGGACATGCTTTTATTGGTCCTCAGCTAACAAACAGATTTTGTCCGCTCATCCCAAGCCAGTCGTTACCCGTGGCGCTTCATGAAATATGTGACGGGCTGCTGTGCTGTTTTCATTTATTGGTGTGCCTTAATACATGCACAGTGTAAGAATGTTAATGATGGAGAATCACTCTGGTGGAAAATAAAGTGGGATTTTATTTTTTTTGATACAAAACTTTTCAAAAGGATCTATTCTCACATCTCATGATCCATCAAAAAAAAAAAAAGCACGAAACATCATTTAATTAGGGAAGCTTTTCTCTTTGCTCAGTACGGGTTTTTTGGCTGACTGTGCACTAGGTTAGGCTTTCAGATGTCTCTGGGAAATGCCTTACTTTTTGTTGCCGGTGAGCTTCCTCCAGCTCCTTAACATTCACTAATTAAAACCATTCAGATATTGCGCTGCTGCGGTTCACAAATCACATCCATGCTTCAACAGGCTTGGCAGCTGCCAAAAACCAGGCGAGTCTGCCCTCATATAACATTCCTGAGAGTTACATCGTTGTATAACCTGTAGCTGCGGTAAAGAGTCTAAAGCTTTCCCCTCTGGAAAGGGTAGAAACTGCTTTATTACCTGGGAGAACTTGTAAAAGCATTTGTGACAGAGGAAACGTTTGGTAGGGGCAAGTGGGAGTAAGCACGGGTTTTGCCTCCTGCATGTAGATGAATGGTGAGAGCTTTCAGTTTATAATCTGCTTTTCAAAACTCTTCCACTCAAGTTGATGCCAATGAGGTGAACCTAGGTTCTCCAGACCTGATGTGGTTTTCTTCTGTGTAGCAGAAATGAGTTAACATAGCCATAATTTTGTTAGTTAGGGTCCAGCAGTCTTTACAAAAACTGCGCCAGTTGGTTTTAGGTAATTTACTGTAAACAAAAGACAAGAATAACTTGCTTATGGTTGGAACTGGTCTGGGATCCAGAGGATCTGGCATCAGTCTGTGTTTCAGGTGTCTTCTTGGTTGCGTTTTTCTACCCATGAAACGGGTAGACTCTCATGGAATTTCTGTAATGTTCTTTTGTTGATGCTTGTGTGATAATCCTTTCTCAAAGGGGGAAAAGGATCTTAGCACAGGACTTAGTGGGGCTCATGGAGAGAACTTTAAGCAAGATTTGAAGGAGAAAGCGATAAAATCAGGCTGAACATGAGTCCGCAGCATGCCCTGGCAGCCATAAAGGCCAACTAATGTCTTGGAGTGTGTCAGGAACAGCATCACTGGTTGGTCGAGGGAGGTGGTTGTCCCACTTTACGCTACACTCGTGCAGCCCTACCTTAAGTACTGTGTGCAGTTTTGGGTGCCTCAGGAGAAGGAAGACGTCAAACTGTTAAGAATGTGTCCAGAGGAGGATGGCCAAGATGGCCAAGTCTCGAGGGCAAGACTTAGGAGGAGCAGCTGAGGTCGCTTGGCTTGTTCAGCTTGGGGAAGAGGAGGCTGAGGGGTCACTTCATCACAGTCTAGACATCCCTCACAGTGGGCAGTGGAGGAGGAGGTGCTGATCTCCTCTCTCTGGTGACCAGTGCTAGGACGTGAGGAAATGGAATGAAACTACATCAGGGAAGTTCAGACTGGACATTAGGGAAAGGTTCTTCACTGAGAGGGTGGTTGGTCATTGGAACAGGCTCTTGGGGAAATAGTCGTGCTGCTAAGCCTGTCAGAGTTCAAGCATCTGGACAACGCTCCTAGGCATATGGCTTAGTTTTGGGTAGCCCTGTGAGGAGCAGGGATTTAAACTCAGTGGTCCTTTTGAGTCCCTTCCAACTTGAGATATTCTAGGATTCTGTGTTTCTATTAATCTTACCTTAATGCCATAGGGAATGGTTTGGATTCCAGGCTCTACACTGGGAAGTGAAATTACAACATTTCAGGTCAAATACAGAAAGAAACTGAAATGAGATGAGATGACATTGCGACGTCTTCATCTGCAGCACATTAAATCAATTTTGAACTTCTCTACCCCTACACTTAATGAAAATCAGGAAGCTTAATGGATTGATGTTTCCATCTCTGATTCACTGCTTAAATTGGGTTGCATGTGAACTGTTGTTGGAAATGCCATTTTGGCTGATGGAAAGGGAAGATAAGAATGCTGTTTTAATATAACCTGAAATCTTGATGGTAAAAGGTAATTTATATTTTCAGTAAGAGGCTTTCATCTTCATTGGATACTGACCTGATATCAGTACTAAGTAAACGTTCTTGAATTCTGACCAGTTTCTGCTTCTGAGGAGAACCACAAACGTTTCTCATCGTTCCAGCAAATAGAGCTCTTTCTCTGTGTTTCTTTGGCTGGCCAGTTTACAAGTGGCTGCATTTTGCTGTTCTGTGTGATAAATAGGCATTTTGGGGTCTATTTTAAGATGAACGGTTCTAGTTTATATTTGTGGCAATGACTGTGTCCCTCCAAGGGTATTTATAATAGAGTCATAGTAGTCAATGCTGGGTTTGGTTTTGCTTTTTCGTATTCTGACAGCTAAGAAATCAGTAGTGTTCCATGATTTATGGAACAGACCTCAAACCTTTTAAATGAAGTGAAGGATGTCCATCTTCATAATGAAATCCGTTCTTAAACGTAGTGAAAAATCTCCGTTTGAGAATGAGACGTGTGGCAGAGTTTGGAATGGAACAGAAGCAAATGGATATTCAAATCAAAACAGAAGTTCTTGTCACCTAATAAAAATTCACGTAGCCATGTTTAGGCCAAAGCTTCTGTTTTGAACGGCTGCAGATACTGACCTGTGTGTGCACAACGAGCTCGATCCAGCTGGCGATTGCCAAGTCACAGAGCATGTGCATGCAAAATTGTGTAGGCTGTGCCCATTGCTGGCAGGCAAAGGGATTGTTCCACAAAGTCATTTTTTATGTTCTTTATAGCTATAAATGAAAACTGGGAAGCTTCTGTTCAGTCTTTTCCATTTTTTTTTTTTTTTTTTACCAAGGCACATCTCTAGGGTTTTATCTTAGAACCCTTAGACAGAACCAGTGTCACTAACCCTCGAGAGATAAATGGAGACAGGAGAACTTATCAGCAATTCCTGCAATATTTCACAAAACACTAAAGGCTGTGACATGATAAGAATAGACCATTGAATCTCTGAAATAGTCTGAGAAATCAAATATGAAAGTGATGAGTTACCAGGTAGCTTTCACGTGCATTACTCAATGCCACATACATCAGTCTCTCTACAGCTTATAGCACCATATATAATTAAATTGATATATTTTGTGGGGACAAGTGCTATATTCTTTTTGTTCAAACTTACTGCATGAAATTCTTCCTTGATTAAAACCTGGTAGAAAAGCTCGCGCCTTTAGTGTGTCAGGATGCCAAAGATTCAGTGTCCGAATGTCTTTCTCTTCTTCCTCTCTCTAGGGTTGGGTATTGTTCCTCTGCTGCTTTTGTTTTCTATTGTTATTTCTCGTTTATTATTTAATTTCCTACCAATTATGCTCTTTCTCCTGTTTGCTGGCTTTGGTTTAACCACAGGCGACAGCTCAGCCACATGCGGCCACTTGCTCACTCCTCCCCTGGTGGGATGGGGGAAAGAATCAAAAGAGTAAGAGTGAGAAAAATCGTGGTTTGAGATAAAGATGGTTTAAAAGGTAAAACAGAAGCCATGAGCGCAAGCAAAGAACAAGGATTTCATTCACCACTTCCTGTTGGCAGGCAGTTTGGGGTATTTACTTTGTAAGGCTGAATGTTCTGGTTCCTATATTGCAATTTTTAACGCTTACTTTAATGGAAAGTTTGCTTTGACTGCAGTAGGATAAAGCTGGTGGTAGAAGAGTTGATCTGAATATGAAATAATAAAATTTCTTTCCTTAATTCCCTTATCTTGGGGAACTGCAAAGGATTAGCTGTTGATTTGGCAATGTATAATCGGTAGAGAACAATAATTCAGCTCCAAACTACTTCATGCCTCTCCTGACCCTAAAGGAGAGTAAAGGGGAGGGAAAGAATCTGCTCGAATGAATCAGGATGATTCCTTTTTCGGGATGTGAATTTGTACCTGTTGTAAAGGGTGAGGTCTCTGCGAGAAGTTGTTGATGCACCGGAGATGAGCTACACAGCAGCTGTCATGTGCTAGCATGTCTGCTATAAAATTTATCATGGAGATATTGAAATCCATAACAAGAACTGAAGATTACCAAAAGAACAGCCTGGATTAGGCAATATGATTATGAAAAAAAGCAAAGTGAAAACAACTTACGGACACAAGGCATCTGACTCCCCAGGGCATTTAAACCCGTATTAAAGTAGCTGGAGCTGGAAGTTATTCTTGGGCAGCCTCTTGAAGGTGGAAGAGAAGGAGAGGAATTCATGACTGCGTGACCTTTTAGCGAGAGGACACTGAAAGAAGTTTGCTTGAGCTATTGAATAGTTGTAAGCATAGATTAGAACAATGTTTTCTGTGGTTTGCTTGAGTTTTTTCTATTATTTTTTTTTTGCTTGTGATGCTCTTTGCTTGCGCTATGTAAAACTTTCATCTCAAGTTCTTCTGTGGGTAGCTTTTTATTTTTAAGCCGGTCTTGTGTTGGGGAGGAGGAGTCATCGCA